>NW_007726640.1:373364-404814 GCF_000696425.1 Galeopterus variegatus | reverse complement strand
GGGCCCGAGCGGCGCCTGGAGGCTCGGGCTGGTCAGTCACGTCCCCCGCACGCCCGAATACGCGCGCGGCCGCGAGCACATCCTCACCCGAGGCCCGCCACATGTGCGGGCGGGGAAACTGAGGCCCGGCGACCGCGCAGCCAGGACTACGAAGAGACCAGGAAATAAAGGACGTCCTCGTCCCTGCGCCATGAACCCCTACAAGCAGTCTTTGCAGAAATTCATTTGTTCATTCATTCATGAAGTATTTATTGAGCACCTACTAAGTACCATTCATAGGTATACAACAGTAAGCAAAATAGATGAGGCCTGCCCTCGGGGATGTTACAGAGGTTAATCAAATTATGGGCACGTTTAAAAAATTAGTTGCTAATCTTTTTCTGTGAATTCCTTGTATGTATTCATAAACCCAGCAACTCCTTAGGGGTCAGAGGCGGCTTCCCCGAGGAAGAGATGTTTGCTCTGAGGCCCGAACGAAAAGCAGGAATAACAGGTGAAGGGAGGGGACACAGCTCTCCAGGCAAGGCGAGCAGCCTGCACAAAGGCCCGGAAACAGGAAGGTGGGTTGTCAACCGAGGCTGGCGCCCAGGAAGGAGAAGAGGGGTTGGGGCAAATGGCGAGAGTCAGGGTCCCTTTGGAAAGATCGCTCTTGCTGCTGCGTGGTAGCTGGGGAAGGAAACCAGGGAGGTGGCTGCTGCTGTGGTCCTGGGGAGAGGTGACCAGTGTGGGGATGGAGAGGGACGTGGAGTAATATACTAAGAGGGTGGTGCTGGCTTAACTTGGTAATAGGAAGCTTCTCTTTTATCCAAAATCCTCTCCCTCACCTCTTCAAGCACTCTCAGACGCAGTGGTTACAATCCTGCTGCCAACCTTAGCAAATGGCTCCACTATCCATCTTACTGCCCAACTTGAAACCCATGCAGCCTCCTGGATCCTCCTCTGTCTCCCCAGGCCCTGGGGATGTGACCTCCTCCATATTCCAGGGGTCTGGCCCACCGCACTATCCATCTCAAAGGGGATTCTCAATGGGGGGCACTATAACCTCTATGGAGCACTTTTTTGGGAAATTTGTGGGAATGTTTTTGTCTCACTGATGAGGAGGGGAGAGCTACTGACATTGACAGGGCAGGAGCCAAGGATGCTAAATGTCCTGCAAGGCACTGGACAGTTCCCCCAAGAAGAATTGCTCCATTACCACAAGACACCTGTGTAGGTGATAACCCCATTTCTAATTATCTGAAGCCAGAACCTAGCTCCATTTCATATATCAATACTAAGTAGTTTTCACTGAATTTTCAGAAATGCAACTAATTTGACATAGAGGGAAGAATATACTTTGTTTTGTTTGAGAGCTTCGTCAAGAGTTGTTCAAGAGAGAAAGGAAGTTATATGCCTGCATTTGTACTCTTGGTGGACAGATGGCCATACGTATTTAGCACCTATTTCAAAATGTCCAATATGAGGCAAGATTGTGGACAAAATTCCCTTGAATAGTGAATATCTTCTCAAATCCAAACACATTCATTATAAGCAGGCACAGGCTTCTGAGACTTCCCATGTCCTCTCCGGAAATTGTGTTCATGCATTTACATGTTGCAATACATGTTGCTTCGTTATGATTTATTTTTTTAATGTCTTCTTTACATTACTTCTCAAATTTGAGTGTGAGTGTTTGAGAATCCCCTGGAGAAAACACAGACAGCTAGACCCCACCTTCCCGGGTTTCTGATTCACTAAGTTTGTGGTGCGGCTGGAAAATTTGCATGTCTTACAAGTTCCCAGGTGATGCTGATGCTCCTGGTCTGGGGACTGCAGTTTGAAAAGCACTGCCTGTACAAATGCTATGTCTTCCTTACCCAGAAATTCACACCCAAATGTGATCCTGCTACCCATGGATGGCACTAAATCCTAATACCCCTGCCCTGGCCAGGCCTATTTCTCTATTTACCCCCACATTTCTGGAGGACATCCCCACCCTTTCTCACTTCCTCCTAGAGCTAAGGAACCCTCTTCTCTCCCACAGCTAACTCTTGCCAGACATCATCACCAGAAAGCCCTCCCTGTCCCCTGTCCTTTCCAAGATTCATAGCCCCATCCTGTCCCCAAACACACAGCAAGCGTCACTGTGTATTGTCATAACGTCTTGTCCTGTCATTGTAGAGCCAGGAATGGTCCCTAAGAAAAGCCTCAGCGGTAGGACTGGGGCCAGAGTGAGGGCAAAAAATGTAAGGGGGCGCCACCAGAAGCTCAGTGATCAGGGTAAGTAATATCTTAATGCAACATTTTAGAAAATCAAAATTCATGCAAAAAAAAAATCCTCAATGAACAAAATATCAAAATTTTAAATAAAGACAGGGATAGTACTGTATTACTGATTTTCCCTTTTGCTTCAGGCTCCAATATGGCTTAGCAAGGCAATTTTATTGATCCTGTCCTGATTTGACCCTGTGTTTTTATTTTAAATTTTGGTCATTTTAAAGTGTTCTGTAAAAAATGGCCTGTGGTCTTGACTCTGGTAGCCCGTAACAGGGGTGGGGAGAGGAAAACAGAAGTGAAAACCCTCAGGCCTTCTGCACCCGGGGCGGAGGAGGGGAACCAGCTCAAAGAGGCTCCAAAGATTTCTGGTATCCAGCAGAGCCATTGGCTATCATATTTTTTCATAATAATTTATTTAATCATCTTTGACCTCATCCTCGTAATCTCAGCTCAGTCTTGCAACTATTAAAAACAGCTAGTTATTGAGCTTTTTTACTCTCTTTTAGGCACTGTGCAAAGTGCTCTGAGAGTGTGTTGGGGACATGGTTTATTAACACGTGATTGTCCCCCACTTGTACTCCAGGGTCACCTCCTCCAGGAAACCTTCCCTGGCCCAAGCCTGGGTTAGGCACCTCTTCTCTCTGCAACTTCCATGCATTGATGACAATGGATTTATGGTCTTCCCTGTGCCAGCTCCTGGGTTGGGCCACGTTAGGTACATTAGTTCTTGTTGTATTGTTGTTATTCTCATTTCATGGACAAGGAAATTGATGCAGAGTGGTTAAGTCACTCACCCAAGGTCACATAAGTAGGAAGTGGTTATGCTCGTATTCAAACCCATGTTTTTCTGCTTTAGAACTCACGCACAAGATAGTGGTAGTTCCAGGACAGCCTAGGAGGGGGAAAGGGAAGAGAACTCTACTGATAGTTTCCTTTTTACAGCAAATAGTTTATAATTCCTCCTTTACTATTCATTTGGAAATGAATTCAGAGGTAGTAAAGCTCCGGGAGGCTGAATAACAGCCCTCCAAAGATGTCCATATCCTAAATCCCTGGAACCTGTGACTATGTTACCTTACATCATAAGAGGGATTTTGCAGATAGGATTATTAAGCGTTTTTAGATGGTACAGTTATCCTGGATGAGGCCTGAGAGAGCCCATTGTGATCACAAAGGTCCTTGCAAGGGGGAGGCAGGAGGATCAGAGCCAGTAGTAGCAGATGTGACAGTGAAATCCAGAGGTGAGAATGATTGTGAGGAAGAGGCCACATCCAAGGAATGCAGGCAGTTGGTAGAAGCAGAAAAAGACAAGGAAATTAATTCCATCTTTAGAGCCTCCAAAAAGAATGCAGCCCTGCTAACATCTTGATTTTAGACTTCTGACCTCTAGAAGTGCAAGAGAATAAATTTTTCTTTTAAGCCACTGAGTTTCTGGTAATTTATTATAACGGCCATAGGAAATAGAAATAGAAAACCTAACCTGCACATATACTTTAAAAAATATATCATTACAATGCCATAACCCAGTATCTTCCAGGCACTTTCTGGGCATGGTATCATTTTCTCATTCACTCAACTCATTCAGCAAACATTTATGTTTTTTGCTCTGCCTGGTGCTAGTCTAGTAATTTGGGGTCCATCAGTGAACAAAACAGAGTCACTGTCCTTGGGGAGTATTCAATCAAGTAGGGAATATAGTAAAAAAAATATATAAGCAAGTATATGGAATATAATATGAGAATACTTCAAAAAGTTCATGGAAAGATTCTCATCATCTTTTAATAATATTTTTCAATAAACTTTCTGAAGTTCCCTCATATATGCTAAATATGAGAATATTGCATTTTAAATGAATTCATATTGGTAAGGTTCTTAGAACGACATAGGCAAATAAGTGTCAAATAAATGAAATATGATGTCAAGTAGAAACAGAAAGGACATTGTTGGGTGGGAGGGGGAAGAGGGAGGAGTGAGGGAGGTTTCAGTAATGGGCCACAATAATCAACCACATTGTATATCGACAAAATAAAATTATAAATAAATAAATAAATAAAATTTTTTAAAAATGATGTCAAGTAGTGAAAAGGGCATGAGAGAAACACAAAGCAGGCTAAAGGCAGAGGGTGACGGAGAGGCTGTTTGGACAAGTGGTCGGGGCAGCCTCTGGGCAAGGTGACATTTGAGCACAGGAATCACCATGACAATCCCCAGGGAGGTATAGAGACCCTGGGATCCACCTACTTCATTCAAACTGGCCTGCCCACTTAGGACCCATGGGGCTCTGAGTCAGGCACTTCCTGTTTTTGAGACTCACTTTCTTCCTCTATAAAATGGGCTCAGACTGATAGCAGTTACATCATGGGTTCATTGTGAGGATTGAATGGGATGATATTGAAAGGTGTGGTGTGCTGTCCTGTTCATTAATGGTGCCTGATGTGATGGTTTGACTTGTGTCCCCCCAAAGGATGTAGAAGTCCTGACCCACTAGTCCCTGTGAATAGGACCTTATTTGCAAATAGGGTTCTTGTAGATGATCAAAATAAGATGAAGTCATTAGGGCAGGCCCCATGCCAATATGACTGTGTCTTTATGAAAGGTGAAATTTGGACACAGAGACACAGGGAAAATGCCTCATGAAGATGGAGTTGTGCTGCCACAAGTCAAGGAACACCCCAAATTGCCAGCAAACCACCAGCCTTCAGAACCGTGAGAGAATAAGTGTCCATTGTTTCAGCCACCAGTTTGTGGCACTTTTTTATGGCAGCCATAGGAAATGGACACTTCTTTTTTTTTTTTTTTCCTTTTTATCTTTTTTCGTGACCGGCAACGGGATCGCAACCCTCGGTGTCGCGCCCACACCTCACTCAGCCAGTGAGCGGTCGGTCTGTACGTGGGATCCGAACGCTCGGCGGGAGCGCCGCCACGCTCCCAAGCGGCGCACAGTAACCGGGCCGGCCCGGAAATGGACACTTCTAATATTATCATTTCCTTGGCTGCAGAAACTGAGGCTCAGAGCAAAGCCAGGACTTGAACCCAGATGGACCAGACTCCAGGGTCTCTGCACAGGTTGTTGGTCTTTCTAGCCTGAGATGTGACAGTTTAGATGTGCCCCTGTGTGCAGGGAATGGTCTTCTGAGGACTCAAAGCCTCAGCCACCTGGCCCATGGTGTCTAGGATGGATATAGCAGTTAGGTATCTAGTACTGCTGTCAAAGCATCTCTGGATGGGTCGAGGGTGCCAGCAGCCAGGCAACTGCAGGATCCTTGCTCCCATGTGGCATCAGCTGAAAGCTCCCATCCTATGCCCACCCCCTAATTTAGCCTGGTTGCCAGATTCAGGTCTGCCCTGGCCTCTCCAGTGAGTTACTCACAGGACTTGGGCTAGCCTGACTCTGCCATTAACTCACCATGTACAGGCAATACACTAACACTTGCTGGGTCTCAGAAACTCAACTTTTAAGACAGAGTGATTAAATGTCCCATAAGAGGGATTTGGTTAGGTAAATTTGGGCACATGTATATGATGGTCCTCCTAGGTAACCTTCAGTGGTCCCCACCTCCTGGTATTCATGGCCTGTGGAGTCTCCTCCACAATAAGGACCAATCTGTGTAACCACTAGGATATCACAGATATGATAGCATGTGACTTCTGAGCCTAGGTCATTAAAAACACTGTGGCTTCCATCTTGTTCTCTCTTGGATCACTCACTCTGGGGGAAGCCAGCTGACATGTCATGAGGACTTTCAGGCAGCCCTATGCAGAGAGGGCCACATGGCAAGGAACTGAGGTATCCTGCCAATGACCAGCACTAACCTACTGGCCATGTGAGTGTACCACCTTGAAAGTGGATCCTCAAGCCCCAGTCACTTCTTCAGATGAGACCACGGCTATGGTCAACATCTTGACTGCAACCTTACGAGAGACTCTGAGCCAGAACTTGCTCCCAGATTCCAGACCCACAGAAAACATGCGAGATAATAAATATTTATTGTTTTAAGCTGATAAAAATTTGAGGTCAATTGTTATGCATCAATAGATAACTTTTAAATAATTTTTATATGCAGCCATATAAAAATATTATAAAACCATGCACACTGCAGAAAGATTTTTGTAAATATTACATGTGTGGTGATGGTGGAGAAGTGTGGGGATATATAGGACAGTAGATCCTACTTTAGGAAGAACAGTATGAAGAGTTACAAAATTCTACTAAGGTGGCAGGGAAGAAGACATAAATGGAGAGATAGAGCTTTGTTTTTGGATGGTAAAACTCATTAGTTAGCAATCTCTCTAAATTAAATTAAAGGCAAATCCAATAAAAATCTGAGCTTTTTTTTTGGTGGGGGGAAGTAGGGCATCTGGTTAAGAGATAACTGAGACGGGCCGGCCTGGTGGCGCACTGGATAGTGCGCCGCTTGGGAAGCGCGGCGGCGCTCCCGCCCGAGGGTTCGGATCCCACATACAGACCGGTTCCCGCTTACTGGTTGAGCAAGGCGCGGGAGCAACACCGAGGGTTGCAATCCCGTTGCCGGTCCCCGGTCTGGTACGGGGGCAACACTGAGGGTTGCGATCCGTTGCCGGACACGGAAAAAAGACAAAAGACAAAAAAAAAAAAAAAAAAGAGATAACTGAGTGGGCTAACATTTATTGTTCATATGCTGTGCATTCTGTCATGTGATAATACTATTTCATCTTAATTCCACCATAGGAGAAATCTTTGGTTATTTAATTTTTTCGGTAGTAAGGAACTGCTATCAGTAACCCTCCCATTCTACATATGAGGTTTCAAGAGGGGAATTGCTGAGATCCCAGGGACCATGGAAGGTGGAGCTGGGGGTTGACATCAGGCATATTAGACATTAAAATGTCTGTCCCTGGACCTCCTGCTTCTTGACCTCCCAACTGTGCTCTAGTTTCCTTAAGTACCAGCCCAAGGTCACAAAGGTAGGGAGGATGGAGCTGGGGTACCACCTGGGTCTGCCTGACTCCAGAGTCCCTGGCCTTAATCACTTAACCATCCCAGAAAGTTAACTGCAGGAAAAGAGGCAGGCAAACTCTGAAAAAGAAGAGAAGAGAGAAGGGATCTGTTCTATCAGATAGTAAAACATATGACAAAGCTACAGAAATTAAAACAGAATGGGCACTGGCTTAGCCTCAAACAGATCAACGGAGAGCAAAAAAGAGTCCAGGAATAGACTCAAACACACAGGAAAGTTTAGCAAATGATAAAAATAGGTATCAGAGAAGAAAATGTGTTACTCAAATAGTGGTTTTGCTGCTACTGGCCAGCAAGTAAAGCTGGATCCCTACCCCTGTCCTATTCTCCAAAATTAATTCCAAATGAATCAAATGCTTAAATGTTAAAAAAAAAACCCAAAGATACCCCACAAATATGTACAATCAATTCATTTCAATTAAAAAAAAACCCCTGTCCTATTCTCCAAAATTAATTCCAAATGAATCAAATGCTTAAATGTTAAAAAAAAAAAAACCCAAAGATACCCCACAAACATGTACAATCAATTCATTTCAATTAAAAAAAACAAAAAATAAAGGTTCTAGAAAGTCTGTGTGAGTAATTTATAATATGGAGCAAGGGAGGGGGTTGAAGCAAGGTTTCTGAACATGACATTAATGGCAGAAACCTTAAAGGAAAACAAAGATGACTAGGTTTGACTACAAAAAAGTTTAAAACCTTTGCATGACAGACAAATTGGGGAAAATATTTGCAATAAAAGGATAATACCTGTACATATAAAGAGTTCTTTCAAATCAATTAAAAAAATAACCAACACACCTAAATAGAAAAATGAGGGAAAAAGAATAGGGATTTTATAAAGAAATAATACAAAGGCCAATCAACATATGAAAAAATTGTAGTCTCCTTAGCAAGGGTGGGGCAAGTGGGAGGGGGTGCAAAAGTTGAGGCTCTCGCTCTCTGGGTGCTGCAAGTGCAGGGTGGTATCTGAGGGTGAGTGCCTCCTTAAATTTGTAGATTGATCCCTTTGGATGATAGTCTGGCAAAGCGGATCAATATTTAAAGAGCTATCATTTTCCCTCTACTTTTCTTTATCTTAAATCACATTAATAAATATGAAGGGAAGAAAAAATGATTTTATAGATACTTATGAGCCCATCACACGTATGTAATATATGTTAACATGTTACAATCCTGTCAAATTTTTTAAAGGAAGTAAAATGTTATACAGACAGCTGTAATCCTCTCTGTTCATCCTGTCCACCGTCGTCATTAAACATCCTAAAGTTGGTATGTAACTTTAGCCTGTATGTTTCAATATTTTATTACATATGTATGCATAAATATTTGTGTGTTTTAAGAATGTATGTAAATGGTATACTATATACAAAAAAAAAAAGCGGATCTATATTTTAAGTGTGTGAACTCTTTGGCACAATGATTCCATTTTTAGGAATCGACCCTGTGAAAATGATCAGACAAGTATGCCAGAAACACATCTAGGATATTTGTTTGTAATGTCAAAAAATGAGAAATGACAGGTAAATTCAGCCACTGGGGTTGACTTAAAAAATTGTTACAACCACATACAATGTGATAAAAAAAAAAAAAAAATCTGTTCTGACTGGGTCAGCTAAATTGTAGAAAGTGCCTTAGGAGATCTGGGATAAGTCAGTAGTCATGTCCACCTGTCCTGGAGAACATTTTCATAACACTGTTTTTACTTAGAAGCAGACATGATGGCACCAGAAAGTCACAAAATAACGTAGAAGACTTCTTATAACTCTTACTGTAGATCCCTGCATGTAGAATGTGACCTAGTAACCATCCCAAACCTATACATCCGGTACAGCCAATACAAGAACTGATGAAGAGATTGGGCAGGGCTGTCCTCTCTCTCCTTTGTTCCTTCCCTCCTCTTGTGATGATGAAATGCTGAGCTCTACTGGCCTCTCCAGAGTGCATTTCTCAGGGTGACCTGATCTATGTACGTGTGTCTCCAGTTGCAATTGTCATATTGGCTTAATAAATCCTATGCTTTATGTTTGGCCTCAGTTTCTTTTAGATCAACAAATGGTATCCTGTGCATAAAGGACACCACTATTCTGTAGTCATTGGGGAAAGAGGTTCGGGACATACCATAACGTTAAGTGAAAAGAGAGACAGAGGAAACAACATGTATTACATGATCTCATTTTTTGTCAGCTGAGTGTGTTTATGTTAATGTTTGAGGATTCTACCAAAATAATGCACCTATTTCCTGGCGGTGGGATTAGTTGCTGGTGATTCTTACTTTCTTCTTTATACCTTCTGTATTGTATAAATTTACTGAGGGTACCTTAATATTTGAAAAATGTTATAATAAAGCTACTTTGTTTGAGAGAGAGAGTAGAGGTTGATTTGTTATTCTGTAACCTAAAGTCCATCCTCCCCCTTTCTGCCCCCCATTTTTGACTTCTGCAGAGAATTCTCTAGGTAATCATGTCTTTTGCACTGGCCTGAGTGTATTTCACAGCTACTAGGAGGCCAAGTTGTTTATCAACCAGCCAGTGGGCGAGCAGGACCTTCAACTCCTACAACTCCAGCCAAATAAACAGAAATTGCTTCCAGAGATCTGGGGCCTCCTATGGCTATTATCAGTGAGCTTTGGACTTAAGGGCAGTGGAAAGAGCCTGCTCTCCGTGGCTGTCTGAGTCCTATACACCTGTGGGACCTAGGACACATTCCTGCCTCTCTTTGGACTTCAGTCTCCCTAACTGCAAAATGGACGGATTCGACCAGATCAGTGTTTCTCAGCTTTTTCTTTTCATTTTTAAAACTCACACCCATTATTGATAAAGATAACAATCTCATGTCCTTCCTCGGGATATTTTTTCCTTATCCTAAGAGCCAAGGAGATTCTGTGGAACTTTTGGTAGTTTGTATCATGAAAACAGTAGGTGTATCCAATCTCATTTTCTAAAATTAAATAACAATACTGAGTATGCTATTTTGCACTCAGCATAGGACTTTGTGGTGCCACAGCCCCCCTTCCCCGGCTCTCAGTTAAGCTCTTTAGTGTGGTGGCTGAGTGCCCCAGCTCTGGACATGCATGGCCTGGGTTGCCAGGTAAAATACAGGGTGTCCTGGAATTTATTTGCTAGATATGGCAACTCTTACCTGGGTTCTGATTTGGGCCTCTGCTTATAGGCAATGTGACTATGAGCAAGTTCTCTCCTTCCTTTCTTCCTTGCCAGCCTGCCTGCCATTCTTCCTTCCTAATTCCTCTTTCTTTTTTTCTCTTTCTTTGTTTCTCTCTTTCCTTCCATTCTTCCTCCCTTTCCTCTCTCCTTCTTACCTCCCTCTTTCTTCCTTTTTCTTCTTTCTCTCTTTCTCCCTCTTTCTAATTGTGTCAAGCACATTAATCTTAATTTAAAATATGCAGCTTGATGACTTTTCGCACATGCACACACTTCTGTAACCACCACCCAGACTGAGGGGCATGTTTCCAGCATCTCATGCCTCTTCCTGGTCAGCACCTACCTCTGAGTCACTCTTCCCATGTCCTCTATGACTGCCAGTTAGTTTTGTCTCTTCTTAAATTTCACAAAAATGGAAGCGTGCAGCTTGGGCTCTTGTATGTCTGGCTTCTTCTCAACATAGTGACTAAGATTCATTCAGGTTGCAGTATGTAGCAGTATTTTTCCTTATACGACGTTCTTATACATGCCTTTTGATTGATGTATGTTTTCATTTCTTCTGGGTATATACATAAGAGTGGACATGCTGGGTCTTAGGATAGGCATATGGTTAGTTTTAGTGGATACTGTGAGCAAGTTTCTAAATTTTAACTCTGAAGTGGGGATGATAATAACAGCACCTTAAAGGGCTTTTCCAAGATTAAATGAAACAATCCAGGTGAAGTATTTAGAACTGGTACATTGAAATTCACAAAACATAAATCATTGCTAGGATGGGAGTGGAGGAGCATGAAGATATCTGGCTAGCTTTTGTGAATTTTTAAGTGCCGCATGATGAATTAAAGGCACAAGGAGCTTTGCTAGGGTCATATGATACAAAAGTGATATACGACTATAGTAAAAAAAATTCAAGCGAGATGGAAGGTTATAGAGTAAAAGGTGGGTTTCACCCCATCCGTCTTTTACCATTAAAGAAAAAATCCTATGGACTAAGTATTTTGAATGCATTTTCTATTTCACCTTCACCTTTTGATCTGATGATGCTGAAGTTAGGGTGGTGGCGGCTGGACCGTCAAAGCTGAGACAAAAGTTGCTTCATCCAGGGCTGGTTGGTCCCTCTCTCTTGGCCTCAGTCTCCCGTCTGTACAGTGAGGCTCCTGATGATCTTTAGGCTCTAACAATCACAGTTCCAGGTCTAGCCCTGGCAGAGGAAGGGCCTGGACTCCTGCCGCTTGCGTCTCTGGGATACTGGAGCAAACAGCCACGTATCCTCACAGCCCAAACAGGCGTCACCTCAAGTCTCTCCTTGGCCTCCTCCACTCAGCGTCTGAGAATGGCATTGGGCTGGCTGGCTGGCCCTGGGAGCCCCTGTCCTGTGCCTCTGGCTCTGGGGCTGCCAGACTGACCACCCCCACCCTGCGGGCCAGGCCCTCAATGGCCCAGGGAACGATCCTCCCCTCCGCCAGGGTGGCAGCAGGAAGAGAGAAGAAAGGGGATCGTCTCCAGCTGGCCAGAGAGACAGACCTTCTTGTGCCCATCGGCCCTCCAAGAACACCCGCCCTCCCTTATTCCCTCCCCTGAGGCCTGTCCACAGAGGCTTGGGATCAGCCAGAAAAGTCAGGCAACTTTTCAGGGACTGGCAGTAAGGGGAGAGGAGGTCTCCCGGCTGGTCTGGGTTCAGTCCCATGGGCAGCACAGTGCCCCACCCCTTGAGCTGTGCCCTGTCCACAGCTCCAGACTTTGACCCTGCACTTCAGTCCTGGTTGGTGGGCAGAGGACAAGACGCCCCAGAATCAGGAGGCTCACCTCAGGAAATAGGATCCTGCTGCTGCCTCCTTTCTCCAGAATTTTGGTGAGTGGCAGATGTAACTTTGAGCTGGGGGTGGGGAGGCAGAAGGATTCAATGTCCTCCTGTTGTCAACAGACAAGGGTTGACATTAGCGCCTGAGGCAGTGACAGAGGAAGGACAAACTCAGCCTCGGGCAAACATCCAGCATAGTGATGAAGCTTTAGCCTTCGAGTCAGACAGGAAGGGACCACAGGTAAGTGACGTCACCTCTCCAAGCCTCAGTTTCCTCATCTGGAACACGGAAATCATAACTTACCACTTATGGGGTGAATTTGAGTATTAAAAGAGGTGATGATTGTAAAGTGTTTAGCACAGAACTGGGCATGTAGCAAGTACTTGAGTGGTAGTTAGGATGGTTTTTTGTGGGGGAGTTGGTAACCTGGCTCTCAAGATTTTATAGCCTCTATTCCATTTTAAGGATAAAGTCTGAAAATATCAACTTCATAAGATGTGGCCATGCCGTACATCCAGGAAGAGCTGATTATGTTCATTCAAATGCCTCACCCGTGACTGATTTTTTTTTCAGAACAAGTCTTTTCCTATTCTTTGCTATGAGCATGTAGAAATCAAAGGCATAAGCTGCCTCAGATTCTTTCTAGGGGATAAGGGAGGTTACAAGCAAATGAATACAAGACTGAAAGACAAGCAGAAAGTGTCAGGTGCCAGTTTAGTGCCACTACCTGACTGTTTTTATGGTGTGGCGCAGGAAGCTCAGACAGAACTGGGTCCAGAACCACATGCTGTCCCACGCTGGTGGGTGAGTGACTTCCTATCTCTGAACCTCAGTACCAGTCTGTAGAATGAGGATAATAATGTCCCTACCTTCAAGAGCAGTTGAGAGGATTAAGAGAATTACGTCTGTACTGTATCTATGCGTGTCTTGCAAGTGGCAGAGGCCAAAATATGTAGGTTCCCTTCCTACTCCATGCTTATGTAGATGTTATAATCATGTGAGCATACACACACACTCACACACACATAAATAGAATAACCCCAGCTGTTTGCATCTTCCTGGATGCACATTCCAAGCATGCTTGGTTGAAGTAATGGTATAAAACAGAGAACTGCAACACCAATATAAACATCAGCCATTACAGGAAAATAGCTGACTTAATAACTGAGCTGTGTGCCTGAGAGTCCAGAAGTTCGTTACCCACATGCATTAGTGATTTCACCTGAGGCGGGTCTGTCAGATCCTACCGGCTCCTGCTTCTAATGAGAACCGCATGCATTTATAGTGCCCTTTAATATGTACACAAATGGAATTGCTATAATCGGTATCAAATTTTATTCATACAGTGTTTTGGGTTTTTTTAAAGATAATTAATTGACTTAGGACTCACATTTTTCCTTTTCAATTCTATTCCCCTCAACACAAAAAATTCTTACAAATGCTGCATTTTATGTTTTCAGAAATGCAGGACTCTGAAACATTGGCTGTTTCTCTTCGCTTGACCCTCAGATTTTTCAGATCTTATAATTTGCCACATAGCATGGTGTTCAAGCACACAGATGTGTGAGTCAGGCCAGCCTGGGCTCTGCTTCACCCACTGGGTGTCTTGGGCAATGGCCTTCACTCGTCTGAGCCTCAGTTGCCTCATCTGTAAAGTGAGCATAATAATAAGTTATAGGGTTGTTATGAAGCCTACACTGGATAATGCATGTAAAGTATTTAGCACAAGGGCTGGCTGGTTAGCTCAGTTGGTTAGAGTGTAGTCATGTAACCCTAAGGTCAAGGGTTCGGATCCCTATGCTGGCCAGCCACCAAAAAACTAAATATAGTAATAAGTTTTTAGTACAATGACTGACGTGGACATCGTACTAGGAGCTGAAAGAAAAAAATAGTAGGTGCTATTGTTGTTATCTCCAAACTGCCAGTTCTTTTCTTGACTCAACCTATTCCTGCCTTTCACAGAGACTCAACATCATGACCCCACAAATCCTTTTATCTCAGCCTTGTGACATTGGCTGAGTCACTCCCCTTCTCTGGGCCTCAGTTTCCTCATCTGTGTAAGGACCCCTAGCTCATCTTTAAAGTTTTACACACTGGAGAAACTAAGCCCCACACTGTAATTATCCCTCTTTACCGTGGTCGGCTGGTTTTGGAAGTTGCCACCAGGCATGTCCTCGGTGTTGCCCCAGGTCCCCCCTCATGCTCCTCTATGGGGCATGCACCCCTGCTCCTAGCCTTGACATGGGCCCGACCAGCCTTGTTATCGGAGTCGTGCATGTGACTTTGGGCCGCAGTCTCTTTCTCTGTTCCCAGAAGCCTCCTGAGGGTTTTCCAACACTCCCCTTCTCCCACCTCACACATTCCTACTATACGAGAGTACTTCAAAAAGCTCATGAAAAGATCTGTTTTATCTTTCAATTCTACTTTTTTTACAAACTTTTTGAAGTATCCCTCTATAAGCAGCTGCTTTTTCCCTCAATTGCTGATTTTCTAGGCAGCATGGGAATGGACAAAGTGTGGGCTCTGGAAAAAGCAGACATGGGTTCACACCCCAGCTCTACCTCCAACTCTTGTTATGAAGCAGGGAGCTTGAATAATTTACTTTGCTCTCTTTGAGTCTCAGCTCTTCATCTGTAAACTGGGTACAATGGTCCTTGCTGCTGTCATTTATGAGTTTGCAAGCACTTTACAAGTATTTTCTTTTCAGATCCTCATAAGAACTCCATTCATTCATTCATTCGTTCATTGAGTCCCTGCTATGTCCCTACTCTAGGCCCTAGGGATAGAGCAGTGAACAAGACAGAAGTCCCTGCCCTGCTGGAACTGACATTCTGGTGGGGAGACAATGAAGCAGGGAGTTTTATTAGCCTTTAAAAGTTTATAGAAGAGGGAACTGAAGCTCAGTTAGGGTTGACCAGTTCATTCTGGTTTGCCTGGGACTCTCCTGGCTTTAGCGCTGAAAGTCTGTATCCTGGGAACACCTTCAGTCCTGGGCAAACTGGAGAGGGTGGTCACCCTCATTCAGCCAAGTTAAGCAACTTGCCCAGGGTCATTCACCTGGGGTGTGCCAGAGCCAGGCAGTGAACCTGGGCACGTCTGACCCTCAGCCTGGGCTGTACTGCCACCTCCTCACGTCACACCACCTCCTGGATTCCTCATGGGGAAGTTGGAAAATACAGGAAAGCCCTTTATTCCTCTGCCTTCTTATCATTAACATATAAAAGTGGTCAGCTCTCCAGAGATTATGCGGAAGGCCCAGAGAGGGGAAGTGACTTGGTCAAGGTAACACAGCCAGCCAGAAGTGAAGCCCAGTCTGACTCTCCCTTCTTTCTCTCTCCTTCTGTGCATCCAATGTTTTTTTCCAATGTGAGTTTCAAGGTGCTGGGGGACAGAAGAGGCTACTATGTATTGAAGGCCTATGCTGTAGCAGGTGCCACACCATCACTGAACTTGTTATTTAATTCTCAAGACAACTTCATGAGATTCAGGTTACCCCTATTTCACAAATGAGGAGACAGATGAGGAAACTGAGGCTCAGAGAGGTGAAGTAACTTACCTGAGATCACCAGGAAAGTATGGGAAGGAGGGAAGGAAGGGGGCTGGGGGTCAGTGAGAGGGTCTACCTCCCAATCCCCAGTATCCAAGCTCAGGCCCAAAGCTGGAAAGAGAATCACCTAGAAAACAATACCTTTCCGTGCATTGGTTCTATCTCCAACTTGGCTTCCGAAACTCCAATGGAGTCCAGTTTTTGTGGGCTGGAGCCATTTTACCCCCTTTACAAAACTAGGCCATATTGAGAATGTCCTGCTGTTCAGGGCAGAGTTGCCAGGAATCGAGGTCTGTGGGAGGAGAGCTGTGAGTAAAGAGGAGGGAAAGTTGAATTTGCCCTTCCGGGCACAAATGGTTCTCTTGTTCTGCCTCAGCAGGAGCCGGCAGAGTATTTCCCTGCTGTGCAGGCCTGAGCAGCTTCAAGGTCAAAAGCTGCTAGGCCTCCTAAACTTCAGAGGGCCCCACCAGCCCAGCACCCCAAGGCAGGCGGAGCTCTGTGCTGCGAGACCGAGTTCTGATGCCCAACACTGTGTCTGACGTGCTCACAGCTACATCTGCTTGCTGCCAGCCTGGCGCATAGTAGGTGTGCAATAAGTGTGTGTTGAGTTCACTTGAGTTGAAATTAAATCCCAGCAGCACCACTTACAGGCTGTGTGACCTCAGGTAAGTCACTTCCCTTCTCTGAGCCTCAGTTTCTTCATCTGTAAAATGGGGCCAATAACAGCAGCCCCTGCCTTATAAGAATGAATCTTGGGTGACTTAGATGAAATGCATGAGAAACACTCAGTGCTCGGACCCGCACATAGCAGATGTTTCATGAATGTCAGTAAATCACTTCTTTTGCACTGGGCACCTGGTTAAGATTCTTACATTTGCCTTGTTAAATCTCCAAATTGATCCTCTGAGGTATGAATTAATAGAAGTTGAAGCTCATGAAACAGCTTGCCAAAAGTTAACAGCCAGCAGGTGGCAGAGCTGAGATCTGAGAGTTGAAGCCAGAGCCCACAGCCTTAACCACTAGTGTACCCAGCCTACAGGCAGCCAGGCACTCTGCTAGGCCTTTTAAATTCCCAGACTGGGGACAGGTGTCCAGGGAGCCTCCTCAGAAAAAGCTGCATCACTTACCAGCTTGTGACCTTCACCTTTCCATGCCTCAAGGTTTCCACTTGTGAAATAGGGAAAAATGATAAAGCTACCTCCTGGGGTCATCAGGAGGATCAAGTACAGAAAGTCCTTGGCGGTGCCCGGTGCTCTCTAAGCCTTCAGTAGGTGGTGGTAATGGCAGTGGTGATGATGGAGATGATGGTGATAATGGTGTGCCTCAACCCTTCCTTCCCGCAGGCTGGCACAATGCGCGTGGTGGTTATTGGAGCCGGGGTCATTGGACTGTCCACTGCCCTTTGCATCCATGAGCGCTACCATTCAGTCCTGCAGCCACTGGACATGAAGGTCTACGCGGACCGCTTCACCCCGCTCACCACCACCGACGTGGCTGCTGGCCTCTGGCAGCCCTACCTCTCCTACCCCAGCAACCCACAGGAGGCGTGAGTGAGGGTCCCAGAGGGTACCCTGGGAGCCCACGGGACTGAATCTGCAGAGGAGGTGGGGGTCCTATCACTAAGAACAAGCCCCTTGTGGAAGCTCTGATCTGGCATGATGTAAACAAATAAATATTAAGGCAACACTGGGTGCCAGATACTGTGCACTGGGAGGTTGTCTCCAGATGGTTATAACTGAACAAACTTCATCCTCCTCTTTATCCTATTGATGAGGAAACATTGGAAAGTTTGAGAAGGCGAAGACACATAGGCATCTGGGGCATTGCAGGAGTGAACATGGTAGATTTCTGGGTTTTGGACCTGTCCGATCACAGCCCCATGCCCACTGACCTTCTGAGGTTTTTTGCCCAGCTCAGGGCAATAAGTGACTAAGACTCTGGGTGACCCTTCCAGGGACTGGAACCAGCAGACCTTTGACTTTCTACTGAGCCACGTCCATTCTCCCAATGCTGAAAAAATGGGCCTGGCACTAATCTCAGGCTACAACCTCTTCTGTAAAGCCGTTCCGGTAAGTGAGGGGTCCTTGACCATGGGGACAAGTGACCCACAGGGCCGAGCCTTGACCACAGACCCTGAGTCTGGGGAGCACTTTGAATCTCATAGGTGACAGACTCCTGGGTTCAAAACAGGTTTACTTAAGATTCTATTTTTGCTTTAATTTTTTGTTTGTTTGTTTCAAATTTTGTTATGAAATTAGCAGAGAACAAAGAATCTTGGGATGAATAGGAGGAACTATCCCTTGATTGGTACAGGTAAAACACATAAATGTTCAGCACTTGGTGCCGAAGCCAAAAGATTTCATGTGCTCCCAGAGGCCCCAGGGCTTTTCCTCAAGATGGAATGAAACACACGTCACAGCAGAAACTGCTAAAGCACTTATTATGTGCCAGGCCCTGTCCTAACTACTTTACAACTAGTGATCCATTTAATTCTCACAGTAACCAGAAAGTAAGTACTATCCTTACCCTCATTTTACAGATGAGAAAACAGAGGCTCAGAGAAATGGAGTAACTTGCCCGAGGCCACACAGCTCTTAAGTGGTAGAGCTGGGATTTGAACCCAGGCAGTCTGTGACCACGTGGTGCCCAGTGTGCTAAGAGGAACAGCAGTGCCTTGGGGGATGTGCTCAGGCTGTTTGGAGAAGGTGGTCTGGCTCGGTGTCCAGAAACTTGTGCCAGCTCTCAAGATTTATTCCATCTTTAGCACTAAGGGTTTTGTCCCCATTATCTCTGTTACTTTCGTTTGGAGAAGGTGGTCTGGCTCGGTGTCCAGAAACTTGTGCCAGCTCTCAAGATTTATTCCGTCTTTAGCACTAAGGGTTTTGTCCCCATTATCTCTGTTACTTTCCACGGGACCAAGAGTGATTATTAACTTCATGAAACAGGAAAATAGGTCTCAGAGAATTCAAGGTAATGGCGAGGCTAGGGGTCTCCAGCCAGGTTGTCTGACCCTGCACCTTGCTTCCTTCCACTCTCACCCCTAGGTGACTCTCTCTGTTGCCCCTTTTTTGCTCCCTGTTTCTGACTCTTACCCTATCACTCATTCTCAGTCTTACTCTTACTCGTCTCAGAGTATGGTGGTTAAGACCATGGACTCTGGAGCCAAATTCTGTGGGTTCAAATCTCAGCTCCACATTTATTAGCTTAGACCAATTACTTAACCTCTCCAAGCCTCAATTGGCCCATCTGTAAAATGAGGATAAGAAAAGTACATAACTCCGTGGGTTTTTGTGAAGATTAAATAGATCAATATAAGTAAAATGCTTAGAACAGTGCCTTTCACACAGTAAGCATTATACAAGTTTTTGTTATGATTGTTATTATTGACTACCACTCATCCCTGTGACCCCTTCTCTCTTTCCTCTTCAGGACCCTTTCTGGAAGGACACAGTTTTGGGATTTCGGAAGCTTACCCCCAGAGAGCTGGACATGTTTCCCAATTACAAGTAAGGTTATTGTCAGGGGTAGATCGAGGCTCCACAATTCAGACAGACCCATCCAGAAGGCAGCAGAGGATGGAGGCCCCAAGTTTCTTGACCCATACCAGGCCTAGAGCCCCTGGTACCCTGGTCTCCCGGCACTCTGTCCAGCTCCTTCAGCGGGACCCCCCACTCAAACTAGGCCTTGGGCTGGGGAGGTAGGAGATATGGAATCACAGATCTCAAGCCCAGAAACTCCATGTCACTATCCTGTTTTATAGACAAGGAAACTGGGCTTCGTAGAGCCTAAGTCACTTCCCAAGGTCACACAGTCAAGTGACCAAACTAAGATTCCAACCCAGGGTGTGTGACTTCAAACCTCTCTTCTTTTCTCTACAGCCTGATGTCTCTCTTTTCCTCTCCTCACCCTACCCCATGCCCGAATCCCCTCTGCAAATGCACATCCAATCCCCAATTGCATATCCAGATGTCAGGGATGGCTTTGTCTGATAGGAAATGTTTTCCTTGCATTGAGCTGTAAACCACTTCTCCCCTTGAACTTCACCAAATGGTCCTGACTCTATCCTTTGGAGGTCCGCAGAATATCACTGCTCCCACCTCCACTTGATAGCCTTCAAATATAGCTCTGATTCTGACCTTTATTCCCACCTTCTGCCTGCTGTGACTGTAGCTATGGCTGGTTCAACACAAGCCTAATCCTGGAGGGGAAGAACTATCTGCGGTGGCTGACTGAAAGGTGAGATTTTAAGCTTCAGTTTGAGGAAGGCACCCCCGAGGACCAAGTTCTAGTAGAAGATTGTTTATGGGATTCCTCTCTGCGTTGATCAGCCCCAAGGGTCGAAGAAAACCCCTTAGGCTAGGTGTCGGAGCTATCCTCGGTCCTGACCACCACTCTGCACTGAGGCGATGGTTCCTTTACCTGGCTGGGCATCAGAACCACCTGGGCAGTTTTTACATGTTATATTTATTAGCGATCTCATTAAAAGCTCTAATTTTTGTATAATAGTTAAAAATGAATTCCCTTAATTTTTCCAGATATATTTACATCATCTGCAAAACATAAGTTGACTTTTATTTTTATGTCTCTTTTTTTTCCTTCTCTAACTGTTTTGGCTAGTACCTCCAAAACAAGGTTAACTAAGATGATAGTGAATGTCTCTGTTTTGCTCCTGATGTTAATAAAAATCTTGTAGTGTACCAAAGTAGCAAACACTGGCTTGAGGGATACGTTGATATTTGTATTAACATATATTCATATTAAGTAAGATTCCATATAGTTCCTCTGTATTACTACTTTATTAAGATTTTTAAAAATCTGGAATGGGTGGTGGCTTTTATCAAATGACCTGAGGAGATTTTTTTTAAATATAGATTTCAGGACCCCACTTTATACCTACTGAATCAGAACCCCTGAGGTGGGGTTCAGAAATTTTTATTTTAAGAAGTTCCCTGGATGATTCTATTTATCGGCCAGGTTGGGAACCATTATACTAGACATGGTTATTTCTCCTAACCTTGGGACACTTATGACTCCTGTCCAACCTTTTCCAGGAGAAAATGTTCCCAGTTTTTGAGGAAATTATGTAGATAGAATAGATTTGAGGTTATGCTTCAACTTGTATATGGTTTACTTCCTATTCTTTTGATATTTCTACCACATTTTTAATAGTGACAGATATTTTTCCTCTGGGACATTTAAAGGGAAGTGTGTGTGTCCCCAGCCCACCTCCATCCGCATGCTCTGCTTCTGACAGAGGGGCATTTAGCATTGGTCCAGCTCTGATCCTCCTCTGCCCTGCATCTTATCTTCTTTGATGTTACAAAGCAATGTGGTGGTAGTAGGAAGTGTTGGGATCTAAGAGCCCTGGGTTTGAGTCCTAACTCCATCATTGACTCTCTATGACCTTCAGCAAGGCCTTTCTTCCATCTCCACCTGCCCAGCAAGGGGCTTGGACCATTTCAGGGTTCCCAAAGGACATTTGGTGGACCACTAGCCCAGCAAGGTGCTCAAGAACTGATTTGACTACACAGCCACTTTCTCAAGGAGCATTCTGTGGGATGTATAATGCCCATGGAAGTTTCTTTGGGAAGTGTCCCCTATGCCACCCTCTTGGAGGGACGGGGTGGAGAACTGAATACTGGGCTTTTTGGTGTGTCTGATCATCCCAGGTTGACTGAGAGAGGAGTAAAATTCTTCCAGCGGAAGGTGGAGTCTCTTGAGGAGGTGAGTGCAGGGCTGAGGGGGAAGGGATGTGAGAGGGAGGAGAAGAAGGGAGGCCTCTGCTTCCCACTGCTGGGTTGGGGGTCCCCTTCTTGGGCTTCTAGGATCCCCTAGGCCTGTTCCAGACCTTAGGTCTTTGCTCAATCCCAAGAGGACTCAGGCATTCTGAAGGAGGAGGTCTCTGCCCTGATGTTGGTAGCAGAAACAAGGGAACTGGAGGATCATGGGGCCATTAGAGGCTAATTTATATCTGAGTTTCAGTAACTTTTAGGGCTAGAGAGCTGGCTGCATCTTCCCAGAATCAGCTGCACTCCACTCCTAAGGTCCAGACCCTTTGTTGCTTCCTACTGACATCTGGGTTGATGTTTCTGCAAAGTCCAGGCCCTCAGCTGACTCACTTTCAAAGTAACACCATCAGCACTAATAATGATAGTAGCAGCTACCGTCATCAGGCCCTGGCTACGTACCAAGAGCTTTACTGTATGACTGCATTTAATCTCAGCACCTAGAATAATGCTTGGTACATGGAAGGCACTCAGTATGTGTAGCTGCTAGTATTATGTAGTGAGGACCTACCTGCTCCGGGTCAGGCCCTGATGGACACCTGAGATACACTGTTGACTCAGATGCAGTCCTCATTCTCAAGCACTGGCTCGTGAACAATAACAGTGCATTGCAATGTGTGTGTCCCACGCCTGACTGTGTGTCCCATGCTTCACTGTGAAGGAGTCACTGGAGCTGGGCTAGGGAGCTTGGGTGCCCACTCTGCTGCACATTTTAGTTGTCGAGTATCCTGTACATAGACAGAGCCAGGGGTTCCAACACATTTTCTGTAAACGTCTTGGCAGAGTAGAAGCCAAAAGAATGAAATAACAAGGAGTCAGAAGGAGGAAGAGAACTCTTTATTCATCCTTTCTGACTTCTGGAAGGCTCCAAGCTTTCCCCCTTTCGCAGAATTCCTTCCCAAGCACTTTTACATCCAGAGTTGCATGGGGTTCTCATTACAGCCTAAGAACAGGCATGACTGGCTCCATTTTACAATGCAGGCAGCTTAGCCTCAAGGAGGTAAAGGGACATCTCTGAGGTCACATGTTAAGCAAACGGCAGAGCAGAGATTTGGAGCCAGGCCTTTCTGATTCCTCACTGAGACCCCTCCCCTCTGTTCCACAGGGAGTAGACAGTTTCAGGGTAGAGAGAGAGGGAAGGGAGAGGACAGGGGATATCAGGGTCCTCACCCCCTGCCCTGCCCTGTTGGTTGCTGCTAGGTGGCAAGAGGAGGCACGGATGTGATTATCAACTGCACCGGGGTGTGGGCTGGGGCGCTGCAACCGGACCCCCTGCTGCAGCCAGGACGGGGGCAGATCATCAAGGTGAGAGTCAGGGTGAGAACTCCAGCTTTGTTTAGATACGAAGATTGTTCTGCATGCTTATCTCATCTCCAAAGATAGTGGACGAATCAGGAACATCTATTAGAGGAACCCCCAGACTTCAAGAAATTGACATGCTAAAGAAACAAGAAGGACCAACCTACTCCTTTCCTAAATGTTTTCTTTTGTAATTTTTTCTTGATAGCAAAGCATGTGTGTATATGTTTGTACCTATTTGTACCTGCATAGGCCTGTATTGGAATGAAAATAGCAAACATCAATGGAGTGTTTTCTAAGTGCCAGGCACAGGCCTAAGCACTTTATTGTGTTAATTAATTTTATCCTTCCCACAACCCTTTGAGATGGGTACTATCATTATCAGCATTGCCATCTCACAGATGAGGAAACTGAGGCACAAAGGAGTTAAGTAACGTACACAAGTTCACACAGTAGAGAGTGGCAGAACTGGGATTAGAAACCAGGTGACCTGGCTTAAGATCCTGTATGTGTAGCCATCATTCCATGCTGCCTCTCACTGTGTGTGCACGCATGTGTGTGAGTGCATGTGTGCATGCATGTGCATATGTGACCGTGTGTGCATGCATTCCGAGGTGTGCAGGAGTGCATGGTGCATATGTATGCATGTTTACACACATGGGCTGGGGCTTTTCTGTGGACATGTGGGTGAGGATGAGCAATGCTTCAGGGAACAGAGTTGGCTCTTCCTGCAAGAAGCAAGCAGTCAGGTACAGTCTTGGGCCAGAGAGGGTTAAGAATCTGGCCATAGAGGGGAGCAAGGCTGGGGAGACCATTGATCCAACTCCCCTGATAAGACTTCTCTGTCCTGAATCAACAGGTGGATGCCCCTTGGATGAAGCACTTCATTATCACCCATGACCCAGATGGCAGTATCTACAAATCCCCATACATCATCCCAGGGTAAGAATCTGACCATTCCAGGACAGAAGTAGGGATACCCTATGCCCTCTTTATGCCCCTGCTGCCTGCACCAGGCCCCTTGCTGAGTCCCTGAAGTTGTTTTCTTCCAGTGTTGTTAAAGTGAGTTTGAGCCATTAAATCCCTGGCAGAGCAGAACTCAGCCTTGAATGGGCTCTGTCTTGAACATTCTTTTGGATGACTAGTGGCAATGCTGAGACAAAGGTAGTAACACTAGAAGTGGTGTGAATGGCAATAATGAGTGGGGGTGGGAATGGTGATTGGGGGTGATGGTGGTAATAATATGACAGCACCCCCAAAATTCATGGAAAATGGAATTAAAATATAATATGAATCTTTCCATGAAATTTTTGAAAACCCCTCAAATTAATGGTGGAGGTGATATTAGTGAAGATGGTAGTGGTGTTGATGGGATGACAATATTAGCCACATGGTGGTAGTAGAGATAGTATTGATGGGGAAGACAATGTTGATGGGGTTGGTGACTGGCATAAAGATGGCAGAGTAGGCAATGTTAATGCACGTGGTGTGGTGGTGGTGTAGTGTTGATGAGACCAGTGTTGAAGGTGGTGATTGGGAATGGGGATGGTAGTTGGTTCTGATGGAGATGACACTATCAGTGATGTTGATAGTGTGGCAGAGATGTCAATCTTAGGGTGATGTTAATGGCATGGCTGCATTGACTATCTCCATGGTGATGTTTAATGGTGAGGCGGAAATGACAATATCAATGGTGTTGTTAATGTCAGTGGTGGAAATGGTAAATGGGTTGATGGTGATGACATATTGGTGGTAGTAGTGAAGATAGTAGTGAAGATGTTGTTGATGGAGATGACAATGTTGACAGTGATGTTAATGGTGGTGGTAGGGTTGGTGGTTGGTGTTGGCAATGGAACTGGTGTGGTGATGATGGCCTTGTTAGCAGGGATGACGTTGTTGATGGTGGTGATGACTTAGTAGACCTGGTGGTAAGGGTGAGCATAGTGATGACCCTCATTCATCTCAAAGGCTTCCTTTTCCTTCCTGCTTGACCCTCCTCATTTTTATCTAGGATCCAGACAGTTACTCTCGGAGGCATCTTCCAGCTGGGGAACTGGAGTGAGCTAAACAATATCCAGGACCACAACATGATTTGGGAAGGCTGCTGCAGGCTGGAACCCACACTGAAGGTAAGGTGGGGAGGGGAGTCAGTGCCCTAGACCAGGGTCCTGGCAGCTTGCTCATGAGGACACTTGAGAATGAGAAGATACCACCACTGGGGTCCTTGAGCAAAATTAATTCCAGTAAGAGACTGTCTTAGTCCATTTTGTGCTGCTATAACAGAATACCACAGACTGGGTAATTTATAATTAACAGAAATTTATTGGCTCACAGTTCTGGGGGCTGGGAAGTCCAACATCAAAGTGCCAGCATGTTTGGTGATTCTGATTCCAAGATGGCGCCTTCAATGCTGTGTGCTCTGGGGGTGGGGGTGGGGTGCTTCCTTCTCACATGGCACAAGGCAAAAGGCAAAAGGGCAAAGGGGCAAAAGGCCTCCTCTTTCAACCTTGAGCCCTTTATAACAGCATTAATTTACTCATGAGGGTGGAGCCCTTGTGACCTGAACAACTCCCATTAGACCCCACCTCCCAACACTGTTGCATTGAGGATTAAGATTCCAACACATGAATTTGTGGGGGTGGGGGATATATTCAAACTGCAGCAGAGACTTTGGAATACATCAGAATTTGACAAAGTATGGGGAAATCTTCTTATGGGCTGACAAAGCCTATTGGATCATGGCTAACAGGTGCTCTGTCCTGAGGTGACATCCCCCAGATAACTCAGTCTGTCATCACAATGAGCAGATGCACTTGTCGCGTACATCTCAGTTTTCACGTTTGCCTCTGGTGGTGATGACGAGCAGTGGAGATGGTGATGAGGGCGGGGGTGGAAGTGGTGGTTGGTGCTGATGGTGATGAGCCCTCTGAGAATGGTAATGATGATGGCGAAGAGGTGGTGGCTGTTGATAATGTCATGACAGTGGCTGATGGTGGTGGTTGGGATGGATGGAGTCGTCGACAGAATTGGCATGATGTGATAGAAGTGATGATAATGATGTTGGTGATTAATAAAGGTTGCTGTGATAATGGTGGTGGTGGTGGTAATGGAAATGAGATTCTAAAAGCTAACTCTCTACAACCTCAAAATGGTGGCAGGAAAAAAATATCCAGAGGTGAACTGCCAGCATTTTTCTTTCCAGGATGCAAGAATTGTTGGTGAATGGACTGGCTTCCGGCCAGTACGCCCCCAGATTCGGCTAGAGAGAGAACGGCTTTGTGTTGGAACTTCAAACACAGAGGTATGCTCCCTGGCAAGAAAAACAATGCCCTCCCAGACTCCTGAGATGGCCCTGGCATTCCCATGGGACCGTCACATCAGACCTCAGGCTCCATACAGCCTCCCTAGCAGGCAGGGGCAGTGGTGGCTAATGTCCCTTCCCTATAAATGGAGAAGCTGAGGCTCAATGATGGTAAAGGACCTGCTCAAGGTGATAGGTTATGTGCATATGTGTGTGTAAAAGGGTTGCACGGATGTGTCTAGAGGGTTGTATGTGTATGTATGGAGGGTCGTGTGTGTGTCTAGAGGATTGTGTATGTATATATAGAGAGGGTGTGTGTGTAGGTTTCATGTGTCTATGTGCATGTAGAAGATGTGTGTGTGCATGTAGAGGGGTATATGTTTGCAGATGGGTCATGTGTGTGTAGAGGGGTCATGTGTATAAGTAGAAAGGGTTTGTGTGTGTATGTATGTGTGTGTAGACAGGAGAGTCACATATGGAATTTAACTCCCTCCTGATGACATTAGCTTTGAAAAAGGCCCCCAGAGGTCTTGTCTGTGTCCCAGAATGAATTACCACATTCCCCAGATCCACCCACATGGTGCCCCTGTTTTTCCTTCCTCCTTGGTGGGTAGAAGAGCTTGACTATTAACGCAGAAGTTTTGTCAGTCTGGAGTGGGAGGGGAGAGAGGAAGGCGATTTGGGGAACTTCAGACAATTTGATGTGGAAGAAATCTCTGACCTCAAGTTCTAGATGTGATTCCACATTTCCTGTGCTGGGTGCACAAAGCAGGCCCATCTCCCAAGCAGAAGAGAGGAGCGTAGGGTGTCCTCCAGCTCTGCAAATGATTCCCCTTACTGCTGTCCCACCAGCATGCTGAGAGAAGCTCAGGTGGCAGCTGGCTTAGCCCAGGGCACTTTGGGAAGTTTCTGAGTCTTCCAGGGCAGAAAAGCCACCTCTATCCCTTTTCCACTGTCCTTCCTGGACCTGACCCCCTTCTCTCTTGCCTCTCCTAGGTCATCCACAACTACGGCCATGGAGGCTTTGGGCTCACCATCCACTGGGGCTGTGCCTTGGAGGCAGCCAAGCTCTTTGGGAAAGTGCTGGAAGGAAAGAAGTTGTCCGTGCCGCCACCATCCCACCTCTGAAGGCTCCAGGGATCACCGCCTTGCCCACAAGGATTCCCCACTCCCCTCGGCCAGCTAATCCATGTGCTCCTCTCTTAGCTGTCACTTACTCCTGCCCCACCCTTGGCTTCTTTCCACAAAGAAGCATGAGGTGAGAGAAAACCACAAGGTCAATTCCTGGAGAAGCATCCAGCCCATCCTGGGACTCCCTCTGGTCACTGAGGTTTCTCCACTCTCTCTCAATCTGACCTTATGAATGACAGCTGGGATCTGTTATTCCATGAGTCCTCAGAAAACCAAAAAGGCCAGCTGCCCAGAGACACAGAAAATCGAGGAGAGTTGAGGTTAAGTAACTTGATTATAAGTCACGCTAACGCAGTAAAGGTTCTGAATAGTCCTGCAGCAGCCACCTTTCTTTTTTTTTCCCCTTTTTTTTTTTTTTTCCCTTTTTTTGGGCGGGTGCAACACCGAGGGGTGCGATCCCGTTGCCGGTCCGGGTCCGGTTATAAGTCACGCTAACGCAGTAAAGGTTTTGAATAGTCCTGCAGCAGCCCCCTTTCTTTTTTTTTTTCCCTTTTTTTGGGCGGGTGCAACACCGAGGGGTGCGATCCCGTTGCCGGTCCGGGTCCGGTTATAAGTCACGCTAACGCAGTAAAGGTTTTGAATAGTCCTGCAGCAGCCCCCTTTCTTTTTTTTTCCCCTTTTTTTTTTTTTTGTCTTTTTTCGTGACCAGCAACGGATCGCAACCCTCAGTGTCGCGCCCGCCCCGGACCCGGACCGGCAACGGGATCGCACCCCTCGGTGTTGCACCCGCCCCTCGCTCAGCCAGTGAGCGGGAACCGGTCTGTATGTGGGATCCGACCCCTCGGCGGGAGCGTCGCCGCGCTTCCCAAGCGGCGCACTGTAGCAGTGCGCCACCGGGCCGGCCCAGCAGCCACCTTTCTGATGTCGTTTAACCCAGCGCTTCCTAGACCTCTGTCCATGGAAACCTTTTGCAAGCACCAATGAGTGAAACAGAACACACTTTAGGAGACACTGTAACAAATTTTGTTGTAGGAAGTTATATGTAGAACTGGGGTGTGAAGAAGGCAGAAGTAGTGAGGCATTGAATTTGTAACATATGACACCTGCTCCATATCTGGGATTCCAAATAGTGTCAGTTGTCCACTGAATGGCCCTGGGGCTATCATGTAACCCTTGACGAGGGGCCACTGGAGGGATCATTTCATAAAGAACTAAACTCACCAAGAGTGCTCCGTGTTTGGGGGCAGATTTAATGTCTCTTTTGTTTTCAGGTGGACACTCTCTGAGACAAACAGGCTCCCAGATGTTTTTGAACACCTTAAATGAGGCTGGCAGACCCCTGAGCATCTTCATCCTTAATTATAGGTCTCAGCCTCTGAGGCTGAATTTTCACTTGTCTGGGTTTTTGTGAAAGGTCAGAGCCTGGGAAGTTCCCTGCATCTTGGACCAGTGTCACCCTCTATGCTGTGAAGAGGTCTTGATTGGCCCAAGCCATGCCATGTTATGCCTGTGCCATTACTGTCTGTTCCTTCTCATGCCATTTCATCTGGTGGGCTCCTCTGGAAGCATCTGCCATGATGCTAGTCCTGAGCTAAGTTGGGTGGGAGAGCCAAGATCTAAGTTAGAGTTCTGTCCTAACAACAACAATTATAATAATTACTATTATAGCTAGAACTTACTACATTCTAATTGGGTACCAAGCTCTGTGCTAAACTCTTGCATGCATCACTCATTTAATCTTCACAAACGCCCCATGAGGTAGCTATTATCCCCATTTCATACGTGAGAAGACTGAGGCACAGAGAGACAGCCCAAGGGCAACAGCTGGGAAGGGGTAGAATGAAGATTCAGGCCTAGAAATTACATGATTCCAGTGCCTCACTTTTAACCACTACACAATGCCAAATCCCAAGTCGGGGGCAAAATATAGTCAGGGGCAAATCCCAAAGTGACCCTCCTCCTCTTTTTGTAAGCGGTAAGAACCTCTTTGAAATGTGGCTTATTTTTGATTCTGTCCCAAAATTCAGAATAGAAAGAGCATGGGGGAATTCTGTAACCCACAAAGTTCTGTAAATTTTGTAATTGTTGACTTCTGTATTTTCCCTTAACCTAACACTCCGGCCCCTTCCCTGAAGGTGATCTACAACCATATTTTCAGTGAAATCTTAGCAGCTTGATGAATTTAGAAAATACTATTCTTTCCTCATTGAGTTGTCTTGGCATCTTTGTCAAAAACCAATTGACCATAAATGCGTGGGTTAGTTTTGAATTCTATTCTTTTGATTTGTATTAGCTATCCTTGTTCCAGGACCACAGCGTCTTGATTACTGTAGCTTTGTATTATGTTTTAAAATTGGGAAGTGTGAGTCCTCCAACTTCCTTCTTCTTTTTCAAGACTTTTTATTTTTATTTTTGGCTATTCTGGGTCCTTCCCATTTCCATATGACTTTTCTAATCAGCTTGCCAATTTCTGCAAAGAAGCCAGTTGGGATTTTGATGGGATTGTGTTGAATCTATAGGTCAATTCAGGGAGTATTTTAATTGACATCTTAACCATTTTAAGTCTTCTGATCCATGAATGTGAAATGTCTCTCCACTTATATCTTCAATTTCAGCAATGTTTTGTATTAAGTCTTGCGTTCCTTCTGTTAAATTTATTCCTATTTTGTTCTTTTTATGCCCTTGTGAGTGGAGTTGTGTCCTGATGAATTTAGAAAGTTCCCTGTTCTCTGGCATGGTGGTGGTAGGAGCATTTGAAGTGGTTCATCATCAAATATTCTTGATTAACTGAGAATGATGATACGTGATGTATGCAAATGTTGAAATACAGAATATAGTAAAGTGCCACCAGTGACCAAAGTCTGACTGAAACCACTGAATCTTTGAGGAGTAGGAAGGAGCTCCAGGATGCTCTGCAGCTTCAGGCTTAGCATTCTGTGTGCCACCCACAACACTCTGCATCCCTCCATTGGGGCCCCTATCACTCTGTGTCACAATGATCCGTTTATGTTGTGAGTGCATGAAGGTAAGGAACGTGTCTTGTGATTTTTTGCATCCTCAGTGTTGAATATCATGTTATGTACATGGTGGATAGTCCATGCACACAGACCACATGCAATGACATGGTCCATAATAGAGAGTTATGGTAAATAGACTCAAGAGTTTATGTATATGTTGCTGTGGATTCCAGACATACCAGCAATTATCTGTGCCACCCTACTGAAGGTCAGGCCAAAGCCACCCTATTCGTACCTCTTGATCACCCCTCCCTGACCCAACTTAATTGGACCAGGACTGGAACCAATACTAAACTGGGCCAATCAAGCTTCCTTTCCTGAGAACTTAGAAGTGGGACATGGAACAGCTGAGTCAGATGTGTTTGCAGAGCTGAGTTATTAGGTCATGAAGCCACAGTGAGCTGAAGCCATATGCATGGTTATGCATTGTAGCAGCCACAAGGACAGAAAAGGAAGCCGGTCTGCAAAGAGGGGCAGAAACGAAAGCCACAGATTCAGAGAGGGTGCTGCCTTGGGCCGAGGTGGCTCCCCAGTTCCCAGTTCCATGGTGTGAGCCCAGGCTGTACTCTACAAGATCTCTCTAACACTTCAGAGGTTGCAAACTGGCAGACCATCAGACCAGTCTGGACTGCAGATGAATTTTATTTGGCTCACACATCATTTAAACACTTTTGATCCAATGTACTAAAATTTAGAGCTTTCATGTAAAAACCCAGATTTGTATCTTGAAAATTGGGAGATCTGGTCACACTGGACTTCAGATGAATTTTATTTGGCTCACACATCATTTAAACACTTTTGATCCAATGTACTAAAATTTGGAGCTTTCATGTAAAAACCCAGATTTGTATCTTGAAAATTGGGAGATCTGGTCACACTGGACTCGCGTGCAACGGAATCAGCTGGAGCTGAGTAGTGCCCACCACGTTGTTTGGGGCCTGTGTCTCCCTGCCACACTCCTCTCCTCCTGCTCTTCCTTACACCTTTTCCATTTCACTCATTTACATTCCCAGGCTGTCCCCTGCAGGACATTAACTACTGATCTCTTATAATAATAAAGCTCTACTTCTTAATTTGAATTAGCCTGAGTAAAATTCTGTTCCTTGCAGTGAAAACAGGCTTGATGAGAGCTCTGTGGCCAACACATTCTTGGC
>NW_007726640.1:313756-372484 GCF_000696425.1 Galeopterus variegatus | reverse complement strand
GCGTGCAACGGAATCAGCTGGAGCTGAGTAGTGCCCACCACGTTGTTTGGGGCCTGTGTCTCCCTGCCACACTCCTCTCCTCCTGCTCTTCCTTACACCTTTTCCATTTCACTCATTTACATTCCCAGGCTGTCCCCTGTAGGACATTAACTACTGATCTCTTATAATAATAAAGCTCTACTTCTTAATTTGAATTAGCCTGAGTAAAATTCTGTTCCTTGCAGTGAAAACAGGCTTGATGAGAGCTCTGTGGCCAACACATTCTTGGCAGGCTCCTCTCAACCATCACCCATCCAACAGCCATCACCATCCCTCTTCCATGCTAACAGAATCCCAATTTTGTGTTCAAGAGACTGTGGTATCCCTTGGTGCTAGGGATGATTCATGCTGGGATGGGCATGTGACCCAGGTCTAACCGTGAGAAGCAATGATAAATCTAATGGAGGACTTCCCTTACCAACCCAAAACAACAGGTTCTTGTGAAAGAAAACTTTTTGTGACTGCTCTTTTCCCATTCTACTTCCTTTAAAAAGTAATATGATGTCTGGCACCTCAGCAGCCATCTTGTGAACATGAGGTTTCAAGCATAGGGTCAAATGGCCAACATGCAGAGGATGATGGAGAAGAAAGACAAGGAGAAGCTGGGTCCTTGGTGATGCTGATGAGATGCTAAAGCTTCCCTGGACTCCGCCTGACTTTGGGCTTGTTGTTAAGTGAACAATTACTATTCCAGTGGTGTAAGCCACTATTGAATGGGTTTACTGCTGATTGCAGTTGAAGGTACCTCAGTCCTTTGATGTCTATTAGTAATAACCAGAGGAGACTCTTGATATCATCGTTCAAGGCTTTCTGTTGCTTAATATTATTAAAAAATAATGAATATCCATACTCATTTCAAAGTTGATCCCTAAGATACTCTTTCATCTCTGCCAACACTACCAGGTTCATTTATGTGTTTTTGAGACTACCTGAAGTAAGAAAAAGAAAGTAATATATGACCCTTTCTACACTGAACATTTTTTGCTGTTTTCTGATATCTTTCCTAACACTCAGAGAAACAGGTGACATTTCCATTAATGGAAACAGAAGCTTCCTGAACAGGATTGTTCAAAATTAGACACGTGTCTTCAGTTAAAGGCCCTGTGCATTTCAGAGGCTTGGGCAACTTTTGCGGCAGCTCCCATATCATTAGATAATACCGATTTTTTTTGAAAAGGGCAGGCTATTTAGAAGGCAAAGAGTTTTTAACTTCATTTTCTCAAGTNAATATTATTAAAAAATAATGAATATCCATACTCATTTCAAAGTTGATCCCTAAGATACTCTTTCATCTTTGCCAACACCACCAGGTTCATTTATGTGTTTTTGAGACTACCTGAAGTAAGAAAAAGAAAGTAATATATGACCCTTTCTACACTGAACATTTTTTGCTGTTTTCTGATATCTTTCCTAACACTCAGAGAAACAGGTGACATTTCCATTAATGGAAACAGAAGCTTCCTGAACAGGATTGTTCGAAATTAGACACGTGTCTTCAGTTAAAGGCCCTGTGCATTTCAGAGGCTTGGGCAACTTTTGCGGCAGCTCCCATATCATTAGATAATACCGAATTTTTTTGAAAAGGGCAGGCTATTTAGAAGGCAAAGAGTTTTTAACTTCATTTTCTCAAGTACAGAAAGCCCTCAACTGTGAGCCTCTTTACCCCAGTCCCTGGAAAACACTCCTGTCCACCAAGCAGTCCTTCCCCGCCCAGCCCCCAGCTCCACTGGGTTGTTTGAGGGTGAAGGAGGAGACATGATCATCCAACAGCATCTGACCAGCTGGAAGGTAAACAAGACAAGCAAAAGTTCTATGTTACCCAGGAGAGCTCAGCTGCCTAGAAATAATTAGAGCTACAGCCACTTTTGAAATGAAGAAAATGTGGAGCTGGTGACAGATCTGCCAAGCTGCTGCCTCTGACTGCCTGGGCCAAGCTGCCCATACTTCAGGGACACAGGATGGTTTGCAGTTGACCCAGAACTTGAGCCTGAAGAAGTCATCCACTGTGACCTCCACACCATTAGAAGAAAGAGTTGTCTACCACAAACTCAGAGTCGCAATGTTGGCAGTCAACTGGGCAACCTTTCCCCCTTCTTGGAAGAGAGATTGTCATTTTTAAAGCACCTAGATGATCTTGGATGGACAAAGCTAGCAGGACCATTGGGCAGAACTGTCACCAGGACATTATGACAAATGAACAGACTTAGACCCTTGCAATGTCTGTCCTGTCATTTTTAAAGCACCTAGATGATCTTGGATGGACAAAGCTAGCAGGACCATTAGGCAGAACTGTCACCAGGACATTATGACAAATGAACAGACTTAGACCCTTGCAATGTCTGTCACTGACACGTTTTAATAAGAGATGAACACACACATCTGGCCTCCTTGCAATGTTTACCTCAAGCTGAGGATTGGTCTTCTCTGGCCTTTGGTGGGATCTGGCAGCTTCCTCCTGCCTTCTCTAGGTCTCTGGCCTTCACCATGGGCAAAAGGCTTGTGTAAACCAAATCCTGGAAGTGGATGTAGTCTGCTGAGACGCAGCTCCAGCCCTTCCTTCCTCCTAAGGCCAACCCCAAACCCCACTGGCCTCCCCCTCCTCCTTTGAAAGTGTACACATTCCACACATCTGCCCCCCTCCCCGCCGACTCCATGGCATCCCTGCTGCAGGCGCCGTCACTGGAACCCCAGGGCTGCCTTTGTGTAAAGACCAGGCTAACCCTTGACAGAGGGGCAGCTTTGCATCAGGGATTCCTGGTCCCTGACCCCTATGAGGGTGGGAGTGGAGGCTGGGGAGGTGGTGGTGTAGGATTCTTCCAGTTTCTAACCCATTCCACCATCTAACTGTGCACAAGATCCAAAGCCCTGACACATAAGTAAACGGTTTTCTTTCCCCAAGTCATCATTCAGCCTGACCAAGGAGGGGGCCAGAAAAGAAGTCCCTGCGTAGCCCTTGCTGCTTCAGAAGGGGAGCCCCCTGCTTTGGCTTTGGGCTCCATCTTCACCTCCTTTGGTCTCAGTCCCGTTTCCGGGAGTGGGAGTGGGGTAACAGCTTTCTGAGGTTGTCATCTGGTGCAAGCCCAGCTGACCCTGGGGACACATTTGGATCCCCGGAGCAGGGACAGCAACCCCAGAGAGGGCCAGGTGGGGGCATGTGGCTCAAGCTCAAATACATGTCCATCTGCCAGAGTCTCCCCCAGTCAGGCCCTGGGGAGGAAAACAGAGGGGCCCCTGCCGAGGAAAGGAGTGTTTCTCTGACTCAAGAAAAAACTGCTCAGGCCACACTTGGTCACCTGCAATTTCCAAGAAGAAAGCCTGGGGCCGGGGTGTAGGTGAAACCTATAGAACAGGTCCAGTTGGTGGATGGCAGGTGTCTCATGTGTGTGGGCCTGGACTGTATCTACAGAGATCTTTTGGTTGTTGTTCACTGAGGGTGTGACAGGGTAACTCTGGATGGCGTCTGGTTGGCTGCTGGCATCACTGGACCCTCCTAATGTGGTAGTTTTCTCATGCAGATCCAGAGGTTATTAACAAACCTTCCCCCACACATACCAAGAACCCCCCAGAGCAAACACCTCCCCATCCCGGAGTGGATCTCAATGAATACAAGCAAACAGAGTCAAGACACAAAACCCTGTCAGTCCAGTTCATACTCTTGGGCGAGTTCTTGATGTCGGCAGTGACGATCGGTGTCCCAGCCAGGCTCCGCCAGCTCCCTGTGCTCTACAGCCTCAAAGACCAGTTCAGCCCCACTCTGGTCACTATTCTTGAGAGCCAGAGTTCGATCTGGTGACGCCTGGGCCATGCATCCCTCGGCCGACCATCTCTTGGCCCCACTCCCGGTGGCTGGACTCCTGCAGTCCTCGGCCTTTGGTCTCAATGGGCAAAAAGTAGGAGGCCACGGCAGCCAGGAGGCAGCAGCCACTGTAAACTGCCAGGGTCAGGTACACAGAGGATTCCAGCATCACCTAGGGAGGGAGTCACAAGACGGTGACAGCATCCCTTCTGAAGCCCAGACACCACCAACCATGAAACAATATTGTTAACACCAGGCCCCCTTGTAAGCACTCCATGTGACAGCTCTGTGAGCTATGTACTTCACTCCCATTTGACAGAGGGGAAAACTGAGGCTCAAAGAGGCATACCCAAATTCATACAGATAATAAGGATGGGCTGGGACTTGAACTCAGGCCCATCAAGCTCAAGAGTCTGGACTCCTTATAACTACGCACTCTCCCAGAGCAATGCCTATGACGACTTCCTAGCTTTATGGCATGTGGCAAACCACATGGCAAAGCTGAATCCCATTTCTTCAGCTGCCAGATGGGCATAAGGGCAGTGTCACTTCCTAATGGAGGCGACCTGGGGAACACCTGGCACCTTGTAGGCAAACGCAAGCTCCCAACCAACACCAGTTAGGAATGACATACAATGGCTAAAAACAACAGTGCAAAACAGAAATACTTGGGTAAAACGTGTATTTGAATTCTATTTATTGGAATATCCAGAATTGGCAAATCCACAGAGACAGAAAGTGTGGTTGGTTGGCAGGGGCTGAGGGGAGGGGAGAGCGGGGAGTGGCTGCTGAATGACACAGAGTTTTAATTTAGGGTGGTGAAGATGTTTTGGACCTACTGGAATATCCAGAATTGGCAAATCCACAGAGACAGAAAGTGTGGTTGGTTGGCAGGGGCTGAGGGGAGGGGAGAGTGGGGAGTGGCTGCTGAATGACACAGAGTTTTAATTTAGGGTGGTGAAGATGTTTTGGACCTAGATAGAGGTGGTTGCATGATATTGAGAATGTGCTAAATACCACTCAATTGTTCACTTTAAAATAGTTAATTTCATGTTATGTGACTTTCACCTCAATACAAAAATGATAAAAACAGAAAAAAATAATTGGATATTCGAAAAGCAAAAAGACTTAATAAGATCCATAAAAATGGATAGAAATGCTTCAAGATACAAGAAAAGTTGCAAAATTTTGCAACTACACTTAATTATCCAACACAAAAAGCAGGGACTGGGACATTTGTGTTTCCATTAAATCATATTAGCCTGCAAAACAAGCAGATCACTTTTAGCCAAATCATCGGGCACTCCCAGGGTGTACACAGGAAAGAACTGGGTTTGGTTCCTGGCTTGTCTCCTTCTCTGCTGTGTGACCTGGGCAAGTCCCTTTACTTTCTGAGCCTCAGTTTCCTCATCTGCAAGCAATTTCTTCTCTTATTGGGTGGGTTGTTAGGATAAAACAAGATAATGCACATGGAGGGCTCGCAGAAGGCTCAGCATATGGTAACTGCTGGCTGTGCACTGGGTTTTGTCACCCGCACCCCCTCTGTATTTGGGGTGACACCTACCTGGGCAATGAACGGAGTGATGAGAGCACCCACTCTTGCCATGCCACTGCAGGTACCCAGGCCCAGAGCCCGCGTTGCCGTGGGGTAGACCTGAAACACAGTGGCCAGATGTGAGCTCGGGAAAATCAGGTCCCTCCTCTTCTCCAGCTCAGGACCAAATCCCTCAGGTGTTGGTGACCCTATTAAGGGATGGGAGACTGGGCTGGGGCAGATTCTCATCCCAAAGGGGACAGGAAGTTCAACTGAGAAAGAGGACATGAGGCTGAGCTGTGGGTGGGAACCCAGTGAGGGGGTCCTCCCTGGCCTGGGGGCTGTCCTGCAAGATTCCTCCACTAGGAACTGCTGCACGTTCTGGACCCAGATATTGCTCTTGCATCCACTTTTCACCAGTTCACCTTGAAGCACCGGGCTTTCAAGGAATTTCATAAAGACAGGCATTGAAATGGCTACAATTTCTCAGTTTGTATCCAGTAGGGACCACATGCCTAGTTCTTCCCTAGGCAAAGTGAGAAGAGATTGTGCATTTTGCAGGCCAAGGTAATTAAGAAGGGGGCCTGTTTTCTCCACTCCCTTTCCTTGTCTGCTGGAAGGAGGACTCTGTGGCCCTAAGGCAGGTTTGGGGATGGGTCATTCTTTGTCATGGGAGCTGTCCTGTGCATTGTAGTATGTTTAGCAGCATCCCTGACTTCTACCCATTAGATGCCAGTAGCACTTCTGCTCCCCCACCCCCACCCCATTATGACAACACAATGTATGTCCAGACATTGCCAAATGTCCCCTGAGGCAAATTCACCACATGAGGGAGGCATGAGATACAGGAACCGGGATCCCTGAATCTCTCTGGGGAGGAAAGCTGTTCCCCAACCTAGAACACCCATCTTGGACTGTTTCATAAGAGGGAAATTTCCATTGTGTCAAAACACTCCATTTTGGGAGTTATTTGTTCTAACAGTTAGCGTGTCTCTAACAAATACCATGCTCAGTGCAGAAAGCTTGAAAAGAATGAACATAAAGGGGAAAAAATAAAACTCAGTCATGATCCCAGCACTCAGACATTTGTCACATTTTCATGTATATCTTTTCTATGATTGTATATACATATATATTCATTAATTTATCAAATGCTTATTGAGTACATACCATATGCATTTATATATTGTGATATTTTAATCCACTCAATTACATAATATATAAATATATTCTTCTTGTAAAAAATCAAAATGTTTCAATTCTCTCTTGATCCACTCCCTTTGCCAAGAAAATTTTTCCCATAGAACCCCACTGTTATGAAGTGTGGAATGTATCCTCCCAGATATGTTAAAAATGTACATATAGAAAATATACAGCATTGTTTTTTAAATATAAATGGTGTAATGCCATATATATCAATCCACAGTTTGCTTTTTCCATTCAGCCATGTCTTCAAATCCTATCTACATTAATATACAGACGTCTACCTCAGTCTTTTCAAGTGCAACAATTGTATTCCACAATGGATATAGTCTACAGTTTACAATTCAATAGGGATTGATGGACACTATGTTATGTGTGTGTGTTACATATATAATACATATAATATAATATAATGTAATGTAATGTAATACATAATTGCCTAGCATATGGTTGGCACTCAATATAACTTTTTTAAATGAATAAGTGAATTAGTACGATAATCTTGTTTCTGTTTTTCTATTATGGAGAATTTCAAACATAGACTAAAGTGGAATGGTAGAATGAATTCTCTAGTACCAAGCACTGTGGACTGTGATTGTTTTAGTGACACCTCTCTCTCCTTCCTCCCTTCCTGAATTACACTGAAGCAAATCCCAGAAGGGTTGTCATTTCATTAACTAGATACTTCTGGACATGCTGCTTTGAAGAATTTCCTTTTAGGAAAAGATTGTGGACATTTCTCATGTTCATATTTGGTCTGCTACAATAGTATGATTTTTAATGGCTGCACAGAATCCTATCAGTTGGATGAATAACCATTTATTTAACCAATTCTTCATGGTTACAAGTAGCTAGCTGGATTAGTTTAAGCCAAGGCTCAGCAAACTTTTATTAAATGACCAGAGACTAAATATTTTGGGCTTGGTGGAGCCATACGGTCTCTGGTAACTGCTCAACTCTGACAATGTAACACAAAAGCAGCCGTAGACAATAACAGTAAATGAAAGGCTGTGGTGTGTTTTAATAAAACTTTATTAATAAACACTGAAATTTGAATTTCACCTGAGCCCTTCAACTAAAAACCACACACAACTCTCTCCTGAGACCCTGTAACAGCCCCTTCCTTCACCACATCGACCTTGGATGGTAGTGGTTCCACCAGCCCCCTCCACCCATGGTGAGCCCTGGGGCACTGCTCCATTGACTTGCTGGTTTCCCTAAACCTGCCCCATAGCTCTGTAATGAGCCCCTCTTTTAAACTCTTCTCAATTAAACAGTTACCCAATTTGACTGATACATGCACCAACATATATATACTTAGAAAAGATTCTGGACAAATATTCACTGAACTATTCAAGAAGGTCATGTCTAGGAAGGGAGAATGTGGGGCCTTTTCATTTTTGGTTTTATACAGTTATGCAACATTTGGAATTTTGACATGAGCATAAGCTTTTATAAGCAGAAATAATAATTTTTAAAAAGCTGAAATAATGAAGGACTTCGCAGTCACCACTCAGACCAAGGACAAATTTCATTCCAAGCAGCCCACGCTGGGTGTTTCTGGAGGCAAAGCATCCCCCCTCCCTGCCCTGGTTGTTCCCAGACACCCCTCCTACCTCAGGTGTGTAAACATAGGCTGCTTGGAAGCCTCCAGAAATAAACGCTCTTGCAATGAAGAGTAGCAGAGTGAGGACATTTCTAAGGAAGGGGGAAAAAGCAGATGAGCAGGTATTATTTTCTATCTGCTTGTTTTAGCAAAGTCCTGTCTTCCCAGGCAGAATTTACACCCGGGAATTGGCAAAGGCCACCCTGACCAACACACATTCATGCAGACTTATGGTGATCACATCCCATTACCATCTCTAAAGGCCAGTTTTTATGAGTATATCTTTCTCCAAAGCTCCAGGGTAAGAGATGGGAACACGTGTGGTGCCCAGATTTGGGGCAAGACAGGGCAGAAATGGTATACAGAATCAAATCCCAGACAAGAACTTGTGCGGGTAGAAATTGATCTAGGAGCCAGCTGAGGTAGGGAAAATCAACGACTATTCAGTACTTTCAGGATAATCCTGATCCTTAACCCTCTTTTCCATTGATCTCATAAATACCCCGGAATATCAGCATTTCAGGGTCTAAGCTTAGAAATTGATCTAGGAGCCAGCTGAGGTAGGGAAAATCAACGACTATTCAGTACTTTCAGGATAATCCTGATCCCTAACCCTCTTTTCCATTGATCTCATAAATACCCCGGAATATCAGCATTTCAGGGTCTAAGCTACATCTCCCCACCTTCCTCAGACCAAGATGTGGCCCACAAATTCCTCAACAGGTTTGGTCTGGGGCCTCTAGAAGGTCAAGAGAGGCACTGGCCCTTTCTATATTTTGAGGCTCTCGGTAGATGGAAGAATGGAGAAATGACAAAACAGTTTACAAAACAGGGTCTGTTTGGAATATTTCCATTGAACAAATTAATACTTTTAATACACTCATAAATCAAGCAGTTATTGGGAGACAATGTCAAAAGTATAAATTTAATGTTATTAGAGTGAAACCAGGGCCAAAATGTCCTCCCGCCCCTATCCCATCAGAGACCCCAACCTTGAAGCTGTTCTTTGGGGCATTGTGAGACAGCTATGAGCCTCAGTCCTAGCGAGGGGATGGGCAGGATCCCTAGATAACCCACCTTCCAACACAGATGAACAGCAGAAGGCTGCAGAAGGAGAAGATGATGAAGCACAGGGCCATGGTCTTCTTGCGACCCAGGCGGTCAATAATCCACAGTGTCACAAGGACACCTGCAAGGGGAGCAGCGGAATGATAGGCAGCTTCTGATGTGGTTCCCAGTGACCCTCACCCTGGTATGCACAACTTGTATCATCCCTCCCCTTGAGAGTGGGCTAGACCTAGTGACTCACTTCTGATGCCTAGAAGACAGTAAAAGTGATAGGATGTCACTCCTGATATTAGGTTCTAAAAGACTGTGACATCTGTCTTGCCAGCACTCTCTCTCTCCCTGGCTCTTCTCATGAGCTTGCCTTGATGGAGAAGGTCACTTGTAACTGCAGGTGGCTTCTGGCCAATAGCCAGTGAGGAACTGAGCCCTTGGTCCAACCTCCCTGAGGAACTGAATCTTGCCACAGCCATGTGAGTGAGTGTGGAAGTGGATTCTGCCCCGGTTGAGCTTTCAGTTGAGACCACAGACACTGGGCCAACAGCTCAATTGCAGCTGTGTGAAATATAATGAAGCAGAGGACCCAGGGAAGCCACTCCAAGATTCCTGACCCACAGCAACTGTGAGGTAATGTGTGTTGTTTTAAGCCACTAAATTTTGGGATGATTTGTTACATGGCAATATATAACTAATACAGGCACCAAGGGGAGCCTGGATGGTACTATTCACTGAATCCAGGCAGCAGAATGCCAGGGCTGAGAGTCGGAAGCACCTGTTCTAAGGCCTCATCTTGCCTCTATCTTGCCATGTGGTATTGGGCTAGTCCCTTGCTTTCTCTGAGCCTCAGTTTCTTCATCTGTTAAATGGGACTTAAAAGACAACAACACTCCCTACCTCAGTAAAGGCAATATAGCATAGTGATGATTATTACCACTAATAATTAAATTTGGGCTAAGCACTTTTACATCTATTATCTTGTTTAATCATCAAAACAACCCTTTAAGATAAATGCTATTATTGGTCCCATTTTCCACATTTATTCAGTCAATAAATTAAGTGCCTCCTGTGTATCAGGAACTGTTCAAGGAGATTGGGATGTGTCAGTGCACAAAAACAAATAAAACAATAAATGTAATAAAGAAGAAAAGAAGAATCTGAGTTCCAGAGAGGTAAAATCACAGAAATGGAGGGCTGGCCCTGTGGCTCACTCAGGGAGTGCGGCGCTGGGAGTGCCAAGGCCACGGGTTCGGATCCTATATGGGGATGGCTGGTGCGCTCACTGGCTGAGCGTGGTGCAGACCGCACCGTGCCGAGGGTTGCATCCCCTGACCAGTCCCCCCCCCCCAAAAAAAAATCACAGAAATGGAGGGCCGGCCCTGTGGCTCACTCAGGGAGTGCGGCGCTGGGAGTGCCAAGGCCACGGGTTCGGATCCTATATGGGGATGGCTGGTGCGCTCACTGGCTGAGCGTGGTGCAGACCGCACCGTGCCGAGGGTTGCATCCCCTTACCAGTCCCCCCCCCCAAAAAAAAATCACAGAAATGGAGCGTGCTTAAATTTTCAGAAATGTTACGTGCTTCAAGCCACAGAAATGCAGGTTGGCAACGCTGAGTTTAACTTCTGAGCCTTTACTCTTATCTATGAAGCTATATGGGGAAAGGGTTTTAGAAGAAAGACAGACAGTATAGTACAGGGTTGAAGACTCTGGGCTCTAGGATGAGACAATAGTTCTTAGCTTGGCCAGCTGTAGGACAGTCCATGTCTTAACTGGGTTTTCCCAGAAGCAGACCCTGGGACAGAGACACAAGAGCAAGCTGTTGAGGTGGGAAATAATCCAAGCAAGCACCAGTAGGAGAGTGGAGAAGTAGGACAGGGAAGGGAAGGCAGCTAATAAAAGGGGACATCAAACAAGTTACCACTGTGGGCAACTGGAGCTGAATTCCACCAGGGGCTCTGGGAGCCAGTGTAGAACATGCACCTTAGAGTTTTCCTGCCTGATGCGCAAGGAAGCTGGGGTGTTTATACACCAACTCCTGCAATTATTGTTTGAAGGCTGTTCCTAGGCATTAACTCCCTGGCACCTCTGGCTACCTTGCTTGCTTTCAGATAGAGGCTTTTCATTCCTTCTGAGGTAGTCCTCAAGCACAGCAATGCAGAAGCTGGCAGTTGCAAGTTGCAGGAACAGTTTCTGCTACACTAGGCAAGTTATGTCACCTCTCTGAGCCTCAGCTTCTTCAGTTGTAAAATGGCAATAATTATACAACTTCACAAGATCAAATGAGACCATATCTGTAAAATATTTGGCACAGTCTCTGGTGTACAGTAAGTATTCAACAAGTACTAGATGTTATCATTATAATAATTATTCCTTCTAAAGGAAAAAAGTTCAACTTTGCATCATGTGCGGGTTTGGATTTTTGACACCCCACTGATCTTTTTCAGTATGTCTAGTGTTGGGGGACAGTTTTCTGTGGGTCTTTTATATTTCTGCACATCTTGTGAGCAGAGGCACCAGGTGCCCTTCTGTTCCAGACTATCATTTCAAAACTGTTTGTATAGCAAACAGTTTTGGAAAATAGAGATACTGTCTCCCTCTGGAGCAAAGGGCAGATTTGTTGACTGAGTAATGAATAAAGAGGATATCTTTCTTTGGGTTAAAGGTTAGGCAGGTTTCTGGCAGCCCGTTATAATAGATTTGAGCTCCCTAAGCTTGGAGTTCCTCAGCTGTGTTGCAAATCTACTGTATGTGTAGCATCCACCTGGGTTGTTCCTCTTCATCCCTGTGGGACTTGGGGACAAGGGGAACTACACCTGTATACTACTCATGCTGCTTGCAATAATAGTCTTTTGTCTCTGACCCAGGAATCTCATGTCTTCTGTAAGCATGTATGAAAGCCGGCAGCTTAACTTGTTAACCTTCACATAGGGTGAAATCTTAGCCCCTACATAGTTCTTGACCACTTGTAGCTAAGGACTGGAAAAAAAAATCCCTGGCTGACCTAGAAATGAAGTTTGCTTCCAGGTGGCACAGATAGAGCTACCAGCTGAACAGCTGCCACATTCTCAGGCTTGCCTGCTCCAGTCTCACCTTGCACAGGTTCCTCACCTGGGAACTCAGAGAGGGTGGTCCACAGCAGGTCCATGTAATCTTCCTCGCTCAGGTACTCACAGGCCAGGCTGCATTTTGCCTCTACTGCCTTTTTCCGGCTGGAGACTGGGGATGAGATAGAGGTAGATAGAGAGATAGTGAGATGGAGAGATGTGTGTGTGTGTGTGTGTGTGAGAGAGAGAGAGAGAGACAGAGAGAGACAGAGAGAGACAGAGAGAGAGAGAGAGAGAGGAAAAGCCATGTACATAGTCTTGAATCAAACCTCCCTGCTCCCCACACTTCCTCCCCTAGGTATCACTCAGCTGGGGTGCCATAGAAATTGCCCAGGCTCAGAAGACAGACAAACTCAGGTTTGAATCCCATCTAGCAGTGCTACAGCTTCATCTCTGAGCCTCAGTGTCCTGATAAAACTGGGGCTAATGAAACCACCATGCAAGGTGGTTGAGAGAATGAAAATAGATTGTGCATATGAATGTACTTAGCCCAGAATTGGCACATAGGAGGTGCTTTTGTGGGAGACAGACTCTAGGGTGGCCCCCTACAGCAAGGAATTGAGGGATGACTTTAGCCGCTGATGGCATTATCCAGCTGACGAGAATCTGAAACTCTCGGTCCTACAACCCCAGGAATTGAATGCTGCCAACTGCCCACATGAGTGGGGCAATGGATCCTCCTGCAGTCAGTCAAGCCTCTAGGTGAGAATCCAGTCCTGGCTAATGCCTCTATTACATCCTTACAAAGTACCAGGCTTCTGACCCACAGAAACTATGAGGTAATAAATGTGCGTTGTCTCAGGCTACTGAGTTTGTGGTAATGTTGTTACGCAGCAATCTCCTATTCATATTCCTCACCCCCCTTTTTATTGAAAGTGAATCAGAGCGCAACCCAGTGGCCAAAGGAATGATGGCAATAAGAGTCTCACCCCCTGGTCCAGGCTGAGTTAATAATGAAGGGTGAATGCTACACTGCTCTCCTCCAGACTTTGCTTTACTCTCCAACTATAGGACTGGTCTCCTAAAGATAGAGGGGTAATATCTGAGACTGTCATTTAACAGATAAGACTCCGAGAGGGTGGCTACCCCCCAAACCTGCTGCCCATAGCTTCCCTAGCTCAGTTGGTAGCATCTCCATCCTTCCAGTTGCTCAGGTGAAAAGCCCTGGAGGCATTCTTGGCTCCTCTCTTTCTATTATACTCCATGGCCAATCCATCAGCAAATCTTGTCTGCTCAACCTTCAAAATGTACTAGAATGTGACTGGCCATGTCTCACCACTTCCGCTACTACCATCTTGGTCTGAGCCATCGTCATCTCTCACCTGAACTTCCACAATTGCCATTCACCCAGTCTACCTGCTTCCATACTGTGCCCACTCCCCCCACCCTACACCACCGTAGTCTATTTCTAACACCTCAGTCAAAGGAATCCTTTTAAAACCTAAGTCAGACCACTGTCACTCTTCTGCTTAAAACTCTGCAGTGACCTCCCATGTCACTCAGAGTAAAAGCCAAAGTCCTTAAAAAGCCTCCAAGGCTCTGTGTTATCTGGCACAAAACACATCCTTGGTCCCACCTGTTACTTCTTTCTCTGTTGCCCTGCTCCCTCTACCCCAGCCCCACTGGTCTTCTTGCTGTTCTTTCATCAAGTAAGGCACTCTCCTGCCTCAGAACCTTCGCACTGGCTGCCCCTTCTTTCTGGATTGTACTTTATACATCCCCATGACTAATTTCCTCATCTCCTTCAAGCCTTTCTTTAAATCTCACCTTCTCATCGAGGCCACCCTGACCGCCCTATTGAAAACTTCAACCTACCCACTTCCCCGTGCCCTGCCCTACACTCCTGATCTTCCTTACCTTGCTCTACTGTGGTGGTTTTTCCATATCACTTGTAGGGAAATATAGCAGGAAAGACTGAAATGGGCAAAAATGTCCTCCAGTGCACCCTAAATGGTTATCCCTGCCTTTCATTGTTTTTAAGCTATTTTACAACTCTGCAAGTTGTAGAAAAACTGATAGTAATGCAAATTATTTTTTCCATATAAATGCAAATTGTGTCTGGTGGTGATACAGTTGATTTCTCTATGCATATTGATAAGTTTTGTCTCTAACTGTAAATCCATTTCAGCATTTCTGATGGCCTCTATATGGATGTGTTTTGACTTCTCCTTTGAACTAGTTGTATCACCTCTTACTGGTGTTAGTAGACAATTCTCTGTGGGTCATTCACATTTCTGCATATTCTACGAGCAGAGGCACTGACTGCCTTTTCAAGGATTTTTTTTTTCTAGCAACAGCCATGGAAGATAGAGAGTGTCTCCCTTTGGAACAAAGGGTAGGTTTGCTTACTGTCTGATATAAAAGATCTGGGTTTTCTAACCACAGGGCTCCTCTCTTCTAATACAACACTGCTTTTGCAGGTATCACCTGCCACTCTTCAAATCGCCCTGAGAGAACTGAGGCTCAAGGGACTGGTATTATAACAGCAGGACCCCCATAGTTGATCATATTTGATCATTTTCCCCTAGCGCTGGAGCAGGCCTCAGTCTTGGAGGAAGTTTGCAAGGCAAACTTGCCGGCTGAGTCCCCAGAAATAGAAGTATGCTTTTCTAGCAGAATATAAGATAAGCATAATGGCTAGCGTAGCATGCATTTCTCTGAGTTCCCTCTTTTTCCATGGTTACTTGATATTTTGAAGCTTGTTTATGGGGCAGGATGACATTTTTTACATAAGTATAGAGCTGTTTTTCAGATCCTAAAAAACCAAGGAAGACATTGATAAAGCTATGCTGATTCCATCCCAAAGCAAATCAAAATCCTGCAGGACCCTAAGATAATGTGTAGGATGAGAACAGAAACCAGATGGAGCCTTGGTGAGAATTTGCACTTGGCCCCTACATGTCCCCTCCCTCCTGCTTTTCACTTCCTTCAACCTCCTTCTTAAAAACCCCTTGGTAAATCTGAGCCTTGGAGATGGGTTAGCATACCATCCCCCTTCAGGTTACGGGTCCTGAATAAAGCTGCCTTACCTTTTCACCAACATTTGACTTTTGAGTCATTTGTTTCTATTTGGTGGCAGGCAGCTGGACTTGGGTTCAGTAAGAGTATAAGAAAATGCAGATACCCAGGCTACTACTATTGCTATGAGTAACACAGTCCTTTGTCTCTGACCTGGGAGTGTTGTGTCTTCTGCTAGGATGTGAGGAAAATGAAAAAAAGCTAATTTGTTAGCTGGCAAATAGGTAAAAATTTCAGACTTTCCATAACTCATTAACAACTCATTAATTTATTAATTAATGAGTTAATTACTTGATAAACTCTATGGCATGGGTTCATTTTATATTTCTACAAGAGGCATGATTTTACCTTTCTTTTTTTTTTTTTTTTTTGTTTTTGTTTTACAACTTATTTATAATTTGTCATATCACTTCAATATTTTGTAAAAATAAATCCATGGTTCAAATGGTACCGACAGAGCGCAGCTCCGTCCGCCGCCGCCTTCTCCTTCTCCCCGCCATATTACGGGTCTCAGGCGGCAACGCGGGCTCCTGGCAACCGCCGCCGCCGCCACCTCCCAGACTCCACCTCTCGGGGCCGGTACTTCCGCTGGTCGCTTTCCCGGGCAGTTGCAACGGTTGCACCTCCAGAAAACTACAGTCCCCGAGGTGCATTGCGCTCCCGCTATAGAGGACGTAGTACTTACGGAAGCGCGGTGCACGCTGGGAATGTAGTCTTCACTGCAAGCCAGCAACTGTACAATTATACTTTGTTATAGAACTATGCTTAGGGTGGGTCTCAGGGGGCAACGCGGGCTCCTGGCAACCGCCGCCGCCGCCACCTCCCAGACTCATGATTTTACCTTTCTTTAAAAATTTTCCTTTAACACATCTATCACCTTCTAATGCACTATATAGTTTCTTATTATGCTATTTTCTCTCTCTGTCTTTCTCTCTTTCTCCCTCCCATCCCCCAACCAAAATATAAGCTCACGGGAAAGGGATATTTGTCTTTTGTGGTCATATATCCTAATGGCAAAGACCCTCTTTAACCAAACTTTAGTCAGGCTCCTCTGAGACCTCTTTTTGATGCATCCTCCCTTACCTTTGGGCTCTGTCAAGTTTTAGCAAAACACTGCTGGGTTGGTCTAGGGAAAATGCCCTCCCTTGATAACTGATCAAATTCCTCATCCCCTTCCATCCATAGCTTATCACCCTGGCCTGTGATGGGGTTCAGGACATGCTACCCCAAAATATGACACCTTGACATATTGAACATTTTAAGGTGAAGGAATTTGAGAAACAGCACATGCAGGAAGTTCTCTCTGACCTTCCCCTGCCTTATTCCCCTAAAGCACATCATAAAACCTAGAAAGGATTTTCTGACCTTCCTTTGGACCCTCATGTGAGCGGTGCCCTCCCTATACCCAGGGAAAAAGGAACTTATTTATCTCCAAAGACACAGGGACATAGAATGAACAGGCCTTGCTAACTGCTGTGGGTTGAATGTTTGTCCCCCCAAAGCTCATGTTGGAACTTAACCTTCAATGTTATATTTGAAAGGTACGGTCTTTAAGAGGTGATTGGATGGTGAGGACTTTGCCCTCAAGAATGGATTAATCCATTCATGGATTAATGGTTTAATGGGTTATTAGGGAGTAGACTAGGGGAGGAAAGCATGTGGAAATATTCTTGCTCAACCCTCACTATATGTTACCCCACATTGTCACAGGATTCCATAGAGAGTCCCAACCAAGAAGAAGGCCCTCACCAGGTATGGCCCCTGGACCTTGGACTTCACAACCTCCAAGACTGTAAGAAATAAATTTTGTTTCTTTATACATTATCCATTTCTAGGTATGCTGTTCTAAGCAACAGAAAACGGACTAATACACTAACTTTCCCCCGGTTTATTACCATTAGATCATACTCTTTGTTCTATCATATTTCTCGATGACTCTCAATTCTTCATCAAACCTAGCAATAAAATTACTCAGGTTTAACCATTTCTTCTGGTCTTCATTTCTTTCTGAAGGCTTCTGTGCTATGTAAAACTTAGATTAAATAAATTTGTATGCTTTTCTCTTGTTAATCTGTCTTTTGTTATAGGGGCCTCAGCCCCATGAACCCATAATGGGTAGAAGGAAAGGTATTTTCCTCTCCTACACCTGCCTTCAGCAATAATTCTATCATGCTGAGTTAGCCAGAAACCATCTTATCCTTGATGTTTCCTCTTAGTAATTTTCCATGCACTGAGTGTCCACCCTGCTCCTTAACTATAAATCCTCACTTGTCCTTGCTGAATTCAGAATGGAGCCCAGGCCTATACAAAGGTCTCTCTTCCCCTATTGTAATAGTTCCTGCATAAAATTTGTCTTCACTACTTTAACTTCTGTCTGGCTCTGGTTTTCTTTGACACTAACACCTACACTAGGACCTGGCATGTAGAAAATACTGAATGAGCAGCTCGCCCAAGGTCACACAGCTACTTGGTGCCAGAACCTGGGTCACCTGATTTCCACCTGTGGGCTTCCTCCACAGCATCACTTTTCTGCCCAGGTGTTGGAGAAAGCTTTTTAATAGGGTTAGCAAACTCTGGCCTGTGGGCCATATCCTTTACAAGAAAAGTTTTTACATTTTCAAATGATTTTTTAAAATCAAAACAAGAATTCATGACATAAAAATTATATAAAATTCAAATTTGTGTTCATAAATAAGGTTGTTGGAATAAAAGCAATGCTTGTTTATTTATATATTATCCATAGTTGCTTTCCTGCTGCCAATGGCAAAGTCGTATGGCCCACGAAGTCTAAAATATTTACTATCTGGCCTTTTATGGAAAAAGTTTGCCAACCCCTGCTTTATAATGTTCCCCTGGATCCTCCACTTAGCTTAAGCATGTCCACTATTAGTGGATGCAGTATATGCTCAATCAACACCAAACCCTACAGTCGAATCTACAATTGCGGCTCTTCTGCATAGCATCTAACTTAGACTCTCCTACACCCCACAGTGAGATGTGACCCCCCCACTTTCTCCTTAAATCCTTATACCAATAAACAAACTATGAACTAAGATTACACAGGCTTAATACAAAAAAAGATAATTGGGTAAACCCCGAAGACAAGCAGGAAATTGATTCCTTTATCTCCTATCTTAGGTTCAGTGCTAGGAATCTAGTATTATCTTAAAGGCAGAATGGTTTGAAAGCCCAGACATGTACATATAGACTTTTCTTTTTATTCATTCCTTTCGTTCAGTGGCTCCCATCTTCAACTAAAATAAAATAGAAGCTCACCTGAGGAGCTTTTAGAAAGTGCTAATGCCTGGGAACCACCCCCCAGAGATGCTGAATAAATTGGTCTGGGCATTGTTTAAATGGCACCGGCACTGTTTGAAAGCTTCCCAGGTGATTCTGTTACAGTGGCTAGGGTGGAGATCCAGCCTGGTTCTCAAACTTATGTGCACATTAGAATTGCTGCGCAGGATCATAATCATAAAATTCCAAGTGTTGCAGTTTGTGGGGCTCTTTAGGGGATTTGCAATGATAATTTTATCCTACATGCAATTTTCACCTTAAATGCTGTTAGTAAAAAATAACTGGGAGGCCATTATGCTGAGACAGCTCCAGTGTTTAAAATTCCTACTTAAGCAAACAGAAACCCAACTTAGAGTAACTTAATCAATCAGAAACTACCATTTAACCTTTACTAGGGATTTTAAGGCTACTGTTCCACTTTAACCAAATTTTTTCTTTATCTTGCTTCTGTGTAAACCTTATGTTCAAGTTTATGAGAGGCCACTGTTTTGGTCTAGCCTCCTGCGCCAGGCCCCAGCACAAAAGGACAAAACAGAAAGGAGTCACTTGTGCTACGTGACATAATCAAACTGAACTTTGAAAGGGACCAATTTTGCAAAAAGAGGAGATTCACAGCAACCAGTCAGAAGGGTCCCAGTTTACCTGAGTTGGCATGACAAGGAAGTCCCCTCTGTGTTAACTCTATAAGGAAAATAACTTTGAAATGACCAGTCCACATTTTGTTCCCTGTTTCTGCTTTCTTCAGCCTTTTCTGCCTGTAAAGCCAAACTCCTCTGCTCCGATCATTGGAGCACTCATTCTATTTTATAGAATGAGGTTCTGTCCAATTCTAGAATTTCAAATAAAAGCTCATTAATTAGAACTTTAATCTATATTTGTTGTCATTTAGTCTTTTGACACTTATGATTTCCCCTTGCACCCGAACAGTTGGTGGAGCCTGAACTGCCGGCCATCTGGCACTGCCTGATTTATGAGTTGCTGTCTGCTCAAATAAAGTCTTCAAAATTTTAATGTGCCTCAGGTTATCTTTTAACAGTGCTGACTTCTGAACCCAAACCCTGACATAAGATGTGACTCTGCTAATGTCAGCTTCATTGTGACAAGATTGTCCAGGTTCCTACAGAGCGTCCTGGAAACTACAGAATCTGTGCAAGGCCGGGCCCTAGAAGGACAGAACCTGCAGTCGGAGTGTCTGTATGACTGTGTGTGTGCCAGGGGTGCAGGTAGTTAACTGGTAAAAGAGAACTGCGATACTCACTGCTGCAGACATCCCCTGCCTGGAAGAGCTCTGTGGTGAGTAGAACTAATCCATAGTAAGAAAATGCATTGGAAAACCTGCCAGGAGTAAGCAAAAAAGGTAAAGAGATGATCAGAGAGATGCAAGTTCCCTTTCCCCATTCCCTTAGGAAGAACCTGTGTCTCCAGCAGTGGGGAACAGTCTTTGGGCCACACTGGATCTTTGGGAGCTTTACTGGGGACCTTGAGCAGGAAGATGGCAGGTACAAAGCACTGTGATATGAGAAAGGGAAGTGATCCTGTGTCTTTTGAAAGATCAAGAACTATACGAGTATTATACCTCAGAGGCACAACCCCCAAGGCTCTCTACCTAACTGGTAATAGGGGAAGAAGGTTTTGGGGACGAAAATTTGAGAGAAAACAGTTCTGTTGACATCTGTCAGGACTTCTGGGTCAATTTGGTCAACTTGGATATATGATTTTAGAATTTCAGAGCAGAACGACAGTTTATTAATTCCAGACTGACCCAGGAACCAGAATACTCAAGTTTGCAGGGCCAGAACATTCTCATCCAGTGGAATAGTTATGTGGGAACTCAGTCATAATCAGAAGCTGATGATTAATTTCCTCAGGTTACAATCTGTGCTAGCAAATTTAGTGACTTCTCTAGTGTGCTAAAATTAGTCTCTAGGTAATTATTTCAGTATTCAAGTAGTATGGGCTCGACAGAATTATATGCATTCAAAGGTAGGTATTTTCAGTTCTGTCCCCCCACCACCCTCTTTTTAAAAATCCTGCAGACTCCACACTTGTACTGGGCACACAGCAGGTGTTTAATAAATGCTTGGTGAGTTGATTCAGCTCTTAGGAATGTGGGGGCAGAGCTGGAGCCCAGTTCTGTATATAATCAGAGCTTTTCTCTCCTCTTCCTTTTAATTGACCACCTTCACAACTCCCCTGCTAATTTGCACCTCTGTTCAGCGGTGAAAAGGAAAAGTGAGAACTGGTTAAAACAGAACACAAAGCCTTAAGCCCGGCCAGTTTTGCATACTGTTAATGCTGTGTACAAGAATTAGTAGAACGAGTTGAAAGAGTGGCTGAAATTTGATTCATTGCGGAGTTTAAAGTAATTACTGTCTGCAAATGAACCCCCTCCCATGGCTGTTGTTTAAGAAGTCAACAGGATCAGAACTGGAAGTTCTATGGATGCCCACATTGACCAAATCAGTGATTCTCAAAATATGTGCCATGTGCCACCCTGTGGTACCCAAGGCAACATGGGCAGAGAGGAAGACACTGATACAGTGTAAATATTAAATCTTATTGTAAAACAAAATTTCCTTTTAAGTGTCCTTCAATTCTTTTGATTATATCCCAGTCTCACTTATGTGCTAAGTGCTTAAGACCTCCCTTCTTTCTCAGTCTCTCTGACTTTTAAATAGAGTCTCATTGCCCCGGCAAAGCATCAATCTAGCTGTATTTGTTTTTAAGAGCACCTTCTATCACTGGCCTGCAATTAAGGTGTTTTCCTTTAAGGTAGAGATATAAAGTTTCTTTTTAAGAGATATTCATCTGAGTAAAAAGCCAGTCAAGTTAAAGAAAAAGATTCAGAAAATAATAATACAGGTAATAACCTGGATACATCAGAAATCAGCGAGGTGATGTTCAAACTACTGAAATTTGCAAATGCTGCCTGAAATCAAAGGGTTGTTGGTACATTGCTTTAAAACAAAAGCTAAAATTTAGCACAATGGAAGGGGGTCAGAGTAGTCAACAAACAGCTCTTACCATATAAACCACAGCAACAAAGTTGTCCATCTGAAGTGGGGTGTGAAAAGGTCCCTCATTTTGCCTCGGTCTTCCTGTTTGAAGACACAGACAAGCTGTTTATTCTTTCACTTCCAGATGTGCAGGCACCAGCTGGTGGCCTGACACTGGTGCACACCAGTGCTGGGAGGGAGGTTTCTGGTGGGCAGGACACTTGGGTTCTGTGAACCTGCGACTCAAATCCACAGTACTCAGCCTCCCTGCCTCTCCAGCTGGGACCCAACAACGTCCAGGGGCCTGATTCCCCAGGAGAGAACCACCCCATACCCTTCAATCTGGAAACCTGCAGTTGGCCAGCAGAGCCATCAGGCCTGGCTCCCTCAGGCCTCTTGGGAAGTCCCATGGACCAGGGAACAGAAAATCAGTCCAAGGGGTGTCCAACCATTCCACAAACACACCCTCCCCCAAAGTCAGGTCAAGGTGACAATTAACGTGTTGAAAAACTAATTCACCAAGGCTGGTTAGCCAAAAGATTGATTAGCTAAATGACCCACTTGCCAATTTTATCAATTTACAAATTTATCAAATCTTTGCTTTACACTGTTCCTTTAAAAATATATTCTAAGGGGCCGAGCCCGTGGTGCACTCGGGAGAGTGCGGCGCTGGGAGTGCAGCAGCGCTCCCGCCACGGGTTCGGATCCTATATAGGGATGGCTGGTACGCTCACAGCGCTCACTGGCTGAGCGCGGTGCGGCCAGTCTCAAAAAGGACAAAAAAAAAAAATCACTATTTTCCAAATAACTGGAATGATGGCATTAGCCAAAGAAATTTACACTGGGTGATACCTGCTAGCTGACCCACCTCTTCTATCTAAATCTGATGCTTTATTCCTATCATCTGTTCCCTATACCACACCTAGTCAGCTCCAACCTCCAAATTAATTAGTATCATGATCTGTATGGTCAAATCAGTTTTAATAATTAATCCTAATAGTTCAAGAGTGCTATATATACTCATTCTATTTATAAGAATAGATTATTGTATGTGAAAATTATAAAACAGAAAGTAACAGTAGTGGTCCAAACATCATACACACTGAACTGCCTAAAAGTATATACACACATATGTATATATTCTAAGACTACAATTACAGTCATGTGCTGCATAATGACGTTTTGGTCAATGACAGGCTGCATAAATGGCAGTGGCCCCATAAAATTATAATGGCTATACTATTTAGCCTTGGTGTGTAGTAGGCTATACTATATAGGTTTGTGTAAGTACACTCTATGATGTTACCACAATGACAAAATCATCTCATGACAAATTTCTCAGAATGTATCCCCATTGGTAAGCAATGCATGACTGTATTCTTCTTAGATATATTTAATGAACATATTCTTCTTAGATATATTTAATGAACATATTTTTTCCTAGCAGCAGTTTGAGAAATTCTCACTTACTTAAACATGCTAAAAGTAAAAAAAAAAAAAAAAAATTACAAGTCATGGGTGGTCTTGTCTGTCTATTAGTATTATCTTCATGGGGCCCACCCCGTGGCTCACTCGGGAGAGTGCGGTGCTAGGAGCACAGAGGCCGCAGTTCGGATCCTATATAGGAATGGCCGGTGCACTCACTGGCTGAGCGTGGTGCGGGCAGCACCAAGGCAAGGATTGCAATCCCCTTACCGGTCAAAAAATATATATATATATTATCTTCATGAATAAAAATATTTTTGTAATATATTCTTGAATGAGAAGGCAATATTAATTAAATATGTTTACTGAATATATTTGGGAAGGTTTATATTTATTGTTTATATTTTGGAATAGATTTATTTATATATTTAGGAATACATTCTTAATATATTTATAGAAATAATATGTTGATGAATAGTGTACTTATGTACACAGAATATACATATTTATATATAGATATATACCATAGTCTCTTGGTATCTACAAGGGATTGGTGCAAGGACGCCCCATGGATACCAAAATTCATGAATGCTCAAGTCCTGCAGTCAACCCCGTGGAACCCATTGATAGGAAAAGTGGGCTCTCCATATCCGTGGGTCCCACATCCTGAGAATACTGTATTTTGCGATCTGTGGTTGGTTGAATCTGTGGATGCGGAATCTGTGAATATGGAGGCTATGAGACACACCCCAAATTTACTTTGAGAACATAAACCACAGAAAACATATAAGTAGACCTGCGTAGTTCAATCCTGTGTTGTTCAAGGGTCAATTGGATTCCTAATAACTAAACATATTCAGAAAGAATAATCCTTAGAACACCTTTTTGATAAATCAATACATTTGGCAAATTAATTCAGAAAAATTGGCTTTGGGAGACTTGTATGCTTCCAGAAAGCCCTACTCTCCTCTTCTTTCTTGGCTCAGGATTCGCCACCTCCTTGGAGCCTTCCTGGACCACCTTATGGGAAGTGAGCTTTCTCTAAGGGCACTGCTGCTCTGGGCTGCAAGGGCTGCAATGCAGTGGGCCTGCCCCAGCTGGCCTTTCTGCTGCCACAAGGGAATCATGACCCCCAGCAAATAAATGAAACCTGTTGCCTGGTACCCTGGAACATGGAGAGAGGCCCCCAGGCAGCAGTCCCTTTCCAAAGTGACACCCACAACTGGAGCTTCCACCCTTGCAACTTTCACCTTGGGACACATATTTGAAACCACTGTGTGCATTCTCCATTTAGAGCATCTTCATGTAGTGGATGAGTCTCACCCCAAATGCAACCAAATGGGCCTCCTGTACCCCGGGCTGTTTGGGACACCTCCCTGTCCCACCCCTATGATTCTGAAAGTGGATTTGGGGGATATCTCATAGCCTCTGTGTTGTCAGACCATGCCAAACAACTCCAGATCTGGTAAAATTCCATTCAGTTCTTCCTGTGTAATATAGAAACAATCAGAAATATAATTTTATTTATTTATTTATTTTTGGCAGCTGGCTGATGCAGGGATCCGAACCTGTGACCTTGTTGTTATAAGGCTATGCTCTAACCAACTGAACTAATCGGCCAGCCTAGAATTTTATTTTACAGGATCATTTCCTTATAGGGTCTGTTGTCTGCTTAAGGGTATTAGTCATGCTTCTCCAATGTGCTTGCGTGATTCTTGAGGGCAGGGACTGCAGCCTTAAATCTGTACCCTTCTTCCCAGTGTACAGTACAAGTGCCTACATGTAGTAGGTGCTCATAAAGTTTCACTTCGGCGGATTCCCTGATGGTGTCACCAGGGAACTGGTGCACCATCCATTAAGGACGTCTATGCAGGGTGCAGTTTGACTCCCTGGATCTAAACACCTCACTGTCTAATGTGGTTTTCTTGCATAGCTTTTGCCAGTCAATTGCATTTGCTAATCAGACTTCATTGGTGCTGAAAGGTGAAACTGTAGGTATAGTTACAGAACCCATTAGCAGAGATTACATTTATCTGAATTTATGAGAATTTAGTCACTGGCTAAATCCTCTAGGTAGCATTTTTAGAACCTGGCAGTGCAAATACAGGTTGGAGTTGCCAAATTCTCCTTGCAGGTTCTGCCCACCGTGCCCCCACGTGCTCTATGTACACACGTGCGCACATACACATGCACGCACATGCACACATGCCCCACCCTGGGTACACACGCTCACCCATGTGTGTATCCACACACTTGCATGCCCTACCCCATGTGTGTATCCACACACTTGCATGCCCTATCCCATATGTACACACAGGCTCCCCTGAACGCACACCAATACACATGCCACAGACTCAGCTGGTCCAGGCACTTACCTGTCTGGAGATAATGAGTTTCCCCAGTGGCATGGGGGCTCCGTTTTCTGTTGCTATCCTCTTTAAAGTGGCAATTGCCTTTTCCTGGTTCCCCGACAGCACATCGTACCTTGCACTCTCTGGCAACCACTAGGGGGACAGGAGATCGAGGCATGCTGGTTAGGGAAGAACAGAACATTCACTTCCAGCCACATCCTTCTTTCTGTGTAGAGTCTTTAAGGGTGGGGGATCTGGAGCCAGAGATCTGGCTTCAAATCCTGACTATGCCATTTGTGATATTGGTTGTGGGACCTTGTGCAATTTTTTGACCTCTCTGTGCCTCCACTTCCTCATCCATAAAATGGGAAGAGTAATAGATCCTATCTTAAGGTTGAGAGGATTAAATGGGATAATTCAGGCAAAGTGCTTAGCACAATGCCTGGTATGGGTTAATGTAATTATTATTGTCACTGCTGCCATTACTATTACTTGGTGCTGCTTTCAGAGTTCTAGGTGAGTGTTGAATTAAATTAAGATTACCATCAGAAATCTCATCCTCATCTGTGTTCAGCATCATCTTGCAAGCTCAGTCCAAGAGAGAGAGAAAGAAATCAGAAAGATCTTTAGGCCTAATAGGGTACCAACCCTAAGTGACTAGATAAATACATTTCTGTAAAAATAAAGCAACAGCTATCTGTGAAACAGCAGCTGTAGTAGAGAAAGCATGAGACTAGAAGTCAGAAGATCCGGTTCAAATTAGAGTTCTGTTGTTTATTTGCTGTATGCCCTTTGACAAGTCAATCAGCCTCTTTGGGCCTCAGTTTTCCTCTCCAGTAAAATGGGGGTGTAGCAGAGATTGCCAATGTCCACTAAAATTCGTGCTTCCATTCCCATAATGTAGAGTTGCATTTGGATGTGGCTACACAACTAGGGACTACATTTCCCAGCACCTCTTGCAGCTAGGTGAGCCCATGTGACTCACTTTCACCAATGGCATATGAGCAGACTATTCCTGGCTAAGGTATTTTAAAAGTGAGTGTGCAGTCTCCACCTGCTCGTCCCCAGTCTGTGGTCTGCATGTAGAAGATTCCAAAGCCCTAGAGGATGGCAGAGCCAGAAACTGGAAAAAAATCTGGACCCAGAATCTTACTTGTCAACCAGAATGCTCATTCTCAACTGTTATATTAGTGAGAAATAAACTCTTATTGTGTTAATTTACTGAGTCTATGGTCTTTATTTGTTACAGTAGATGATGTCATCCGAACCCTTGACCTTGGTGTTACAAGGCCACAGTCTAACCAACTGAGCTAACTGGCCAGCCCATATTGCAGTATTAACCATTGGTGAGACCTAAGGCTTATTTGGGGGCAGTACTGGCTATAAAGTGTTTCATGGGTGTGGTGTACACATGAAATGATAAGTGTGTGGCATGATCTCACTAGGGGGTACCGTTTATGCAGAGCTGAGATGGAGAGATCATTTGAGCTCCCGGACCCAGCCACGCCTGAAGCCAGCTATTTATCCCCTGTAATATGTCTATTCCTCTCTTTCACTCATGCCAGTTTGAACTGGGTTTCTATCACTTGCAACTTAAGAGTTCCAACTAATCTAAAACAGTCACTTTAAATGCAGATCTTGCAACGATAGGGTCATTGTATCCCCCATCCCCAGCTATCTCCCTAGAGAACATTCCAGAAGTGCCTGTCTAAAGGAAATCTAACCCCCCATACTAAAGTTACCCCAGGCTTCGTTCCTTGTCTCATTTCCTGATTCAAAAAAATTATCTTTTATTTGGTGTCTTCCTCCAACCCCTCCCCATCCAGATACAGTAGACAGTGGGGTGCCAGGTAGCAAAAGCTGAGATCTCTTAAAGGATACCTACGAAACACAGAACGGCAAAGAGGAGCAGCGGGACAGCCGAGAGGATGAGCAGCCAACGCCAGCCCAGGCTGGGCATCACGAACACAGCCAGGATGACCTCGAACACTGTGCCGATGGCCCAGAAGATCTGGCACAGGAGAATCGGGGTCAGCGGTGGGGGTAGCATGGTCCACACAGCGAGCAATGACAGGGTCATTGTGGACCAGAGTATCGATATGGGTAAGGGGTCACTGGGGTCAGCCAGGTCAGAAGGGCCACCCTTTCCCATGGTCTGTAGATTGGGCCAGGGCTGCCATGTTGTCCATCTCCCATGGGTACCATCCACAATGTATAATATTTGCATGGTGCCCGCCAGGCCTGTGCAATGTGGCAGCTCTGGTTAAGAAGAGCAATACGATCAATATCATGTGATGTCAGTATGGTAGTGAAGACATTGGGGGTTTTGTTTGTTTTTATCTTTTTTTTTTGTAGTAAAATATACATAACCTAAAATGTATCAGCTTAATCATTCTTAAGTGTACAGTTCAGTGGTATTAAGTACATTCATAATGTTGTGCAACCGTCACCCCATCCATCCCCATCCATCTTGCAAAACAGAAACTCTATAACTATTAAACACTAACTCCCCATTTCTCCCTCCTACCAGCCCCTGGCAACCACAATTCTATTTTCTGTCTCTATGATTTTGACTACTCTAACTACTTCATACAAGTAGAATCATATGGTAGTTGACTGGCTTATTTCACTTAGTGTAGAGTCCTCAAGCTTCGTCCATATGATAGCATGTGTCAGAATTTCCTTCCTTTTTAAGGCTGGGTAATACTCCATTGTATGGCTAGACCACATTTTGCTTACCCATGTTGATGGCCATTTGGGTCGTCTCCATGTCTTAGCTATTGTGAATGCTGCTGCTATGAACATCACTGTACAAAGGGACACACTGGTTTTTGTCTACTGACATCCATCTCCCTTGCCCAGTGGGGTCCCGGTATTCTTTATCAAAATTGCCTCTTCCTTATGGGGCCGAATATCTTCTGTGTACTGCACTGAGTTCTCTCCATTCTTTTCCACCTTTCTATGCATTCCATCAATGGCTCCCTGTCCTTTGGCTTCCCACTGGTGCAGCCAATGGGGAGCCCTGTAGGAGATGGGAGGGAGGGAGGAGAGAGATTGGGGCATTTATTCCCCTGGTTCACTCCCTGCAGGGTGGCCCTGGGCTGGCTGCATCCCTCAGCTGAAGGTCATAGCTCCTGTCCAACAGCCTTCATCATACAACTCTCTGGGCTGCTGACTCTTGCCCTTTGCTCGTGGGGTGGTAAGACCCCTGAGGAACGTTATAAATAGTCCCTTTATTAAACCCTCTTCAAATGCTCCTAAGTTGAGTATGCTTTTCCTGCTGGAACCCTGGCTCTGCAAGTATTGTCCATTCCATAATCTGGTCTTCCAGCCTCCCTATCAGTTCTGGAGCCCCCAAGAGCCTTCATACATCACCTTTTGTTTAAACAAAACAGTCTATTACTGTTGCTTACAGTCAAAATATCTAACAACTGCTACCGCCAGGGCACCAACCAATCAGAATAGACACCCCCATCCCCACCCCCACTGTGCCAGGAATTAACTCTTTAGTTGCCGGATCATGGGAAGTTCTGGGAGGTCCTAAGAGAGAACAGGTTGTTAGGCACAGAGGGGCAATCAGGGTTCAAGATCAGCTGGCCAGATGCATTTCAATATTTAAACAACTGATTCATCCACACCGGTGTGGGCCAGCTGACCATCCTAATTGGTCAGGAGTGGATGCATTCAGGACAGCTAAGTTGGGCTGTGGGGTCAACGTGATGAATATTGTCAGTGTGGTCACAGTGACTGGGGATGTCAGAGTGGCTTCAGAGTTCTCACTATGGACATGTGTATCCAGCAGGGGCAAATAAGCCATTCTGTCACTGCATGGAGGAGGGGCCTTGAGCAGTTGCATGAGGAGAGGGACAGGGGCATTGGGCCACTGGGTTTGCCCTGAGATCTTCCAGATCGTGGTTGGAAAATGGGTCACAAGGACTTGAGAGGGACTGGCTAGACCATGAGCATTTCAAGGTGGCCTATAGGGCACATAAGTGGCCAGGAATGGAGATGGCACACAAGAGGTAGAGAGGGTGATGATATGGGTAGGGGCAGGAGTTCGTTCCACTCAAGCTGTACTGTTCCGCACCAACTCTTTTATCTGCCATTTCCAGTTCAAGAAGGATGTACCACCTGCCTGCCACCATTTTTTAAAAGAGATGATGGATTGAATTTTCTTGTCAAAGAATTTATCTATATTGCAAAACAGCCATGTCAGAATCGACATAACCGATCCATCTAAGTCATTGTATCTTGAGTCTGTTGTATTTTTATTAAACTCCCCTTTCTAGTCCTGTGGCTCAAGACATCTGAGAGCCTCCTGCCAGGATCAGCATTCTCTAGAGACTCAGGCCACTCTCCTTACCTCAATCAGCAGAATACACTTAGCTCTGGCTTTCATGGGAAGGAACTCAGCATACAGCGTCACCCTGGGAAAAAGAGACAGAAAGGGGGTTAAGGTCAGGACTGGGCGAGAAAATTGCTACAGTTTCCTGGATTTCTAGGCCCATGTTCCTCCAAGGGTGGTCAGTGGACCATTTACATCAGAGTATCCTGGGATGATGGCTAAATACATAAATCCCCAGGCTACCCCCTGACCTTCCATAACAGACTCTCAGGGATGGGGCCTGAGCATCTGCATTTTTAACTAACTCCCCAAATGGTTCTCAAATTTCATAAATGTTGCCATTGAGTCCTGCCACAACCCAGCAAGTCTAGGGGAAAATAGGGTAGTGGGATTATAGGCAACTTCAATCTAGAACAGTCCCTCAGGCCTTCCCTGTCCCTCATGTTCTTAGTTCTCAGTGTTAACGAACACAGGCCTTTCCTTCTGCAGGATGCCCCTCATCCTGGGTCTATCTTACGTCTCCCTGTGACTGGACTCAGGCTTTGTGGTGCAGGAACACCACAGAAATGATGCTGAGCTCTTCTCGGCATGTCACATCAGGGTCAAGTGATGTGAACATATCTCGTCACTGGTGATATTAATCTACACCACCATAAGTTGGTGTCTGACAGATTTCTCCACCCTAAAGTTATCATTTTTCCATTTGTGATTAATAAGTACCTTGTGGGGAAATATTCAGAGATTATGCCAATAATCCAAGCTTTAGCCATTGACTGTTTCTGCCTAAACTAACTGCCACCATGATGGTAACAATAGTGTCGTTTATTTCTATTATTAATTCTACATTTATTCTTCAACATTCTTCTATAAGGAATAGCTTTCCATCCTCTTCTTTATCTACCTAATGTATATCTATCTATCCATCCATCCGTTTAATCAGTGTGGACTTGCGGATTCCTACTTTATTCAGTGCATTGTAACCCATTATTATTTTGATGCTCAGGCTGTCCAGACCTGGCCAGTGGGATCCCTTCAAGTAGATTCCTGTTGTCTTTTTGACATGTCTCCATCATTCCTTGAGCTCTTCCTTACTTTCTGGCATGACAAAATGTCTATCTCATCTTGTACTTTCCTTGCCCCAGCCCTGGAGTCAGTCATTTTTCTTTTTATTTTTTTTGTCCTTTTTGTGACCGGTAAGGGGATCAACCCTTGGCTTGGTGTCGCCCGCACCACGCTCAGCCAGTGAGCGCATTGGCCATCCCTATATAGGATCCGAACCCGCGGCGGGAGTGCCATTGTGCTCCCAGCGCCGCACTCTCTCGAGTGCGCCACGGGGCCGGCCCGAGTTAGTCATTTTTCTAAGAAACCTGGGTTCCCTTTGGCAGAGGACAGTATTTAGAAACCAGGATCTGTGTGTTCAGTGTGCTTATTGCACGTGGAGTGTTACTGTTCTAACTCCTCTCAGTGGACAGAAGGCCCACTCCCTTGCCTCAGGGTGGGACAGACACCTCCTGAGCTCCCCATGTGATCAGGGTGAGTCCAGACTTCCCCTGAAACCACATCTTTGCTTAATTTCTTCCTTTTGTCTTTCTTGTTTCTTTCACTCTTTTACAGGTTTCTCCTGAGAACACTCCTTCAATCAATCACTTGTATGAGAATCTCTGCCTGAGGCTCTGCTTCTATGGAGCCCAACCTATGACACCTTTCCCTGCAGAGAATCTAATTTAAAAGTGGGCCTCAGCAATACCACTGAGATTAAGACACAGGTCTATCACCAGTAAAAGTTCTTCTTAGGGTTCTGATCAAAGGCACCTCTTTTCAGAGCAGGAATAATTCTCAGGAGCCACAGAGGAAAGGCTAAGGCTTCTGTAGTTCAGATAGACTCTCTTTAGAGAAGAGTTTAAAGGGAAAGTAAATGCCATCTAGTCTCACTTCACAGTGTATTTTAGTATATTCCCTCTTTCTGTCTTGGTCTCTCTCTTTCTCTCTCAATCTCTCTCTCTGTTTCAAACCCCAGCTGAGATCATACTCAAGGATTTTGGTTTTTTAAATTTGTTTTTCTATGTTTTTTTTTTTTTTTAATTTATACTGAAGAGTTTTGAACCGTATTATTAATTTGATTTGTAAATGAACAGTTCCATGCCACTTTAGACCTCTTACACATATATTCTATGACATGTGTGAACCATACTTTCCTTAACAACAGCTACCTTTTATTGAGGATCTACTTTGTGCCAAACACTATCCTAGATGTTTCACATGAATTATCTTACTCAATAAGCATTGCAATAAAAATAAAATTAAATAAATTTTTTAAAAAATTGCAAGTCAGTGGGGTAGGTAATTATAATTCTCACTGTGTATTTTTAATCTCTATTGTCTTGTCTATATCTGTCTACATCTGAGAAGTTCTTACTTGACCAGGATTGCACAGCCCCCAGGTTAGTAAGTAGAAGAGCCAAAATTTTAACCTAGGTATGTCTGTATTACGCAGCCCATCAATCACTTCCCTATTTGGATGGTTGCAGTTGTAAACAACATTTCCATTAAACATCTGTAGGCTGAAATCTTTGTCTTTACATAGTTTCCTTGGGGTAGATTCCCCTAAGTAGAATTGGAGTCAGAGGGTATGCTTGTTTTTATGACTTGATACATACTACCATTCCCCCAAAAAGTTGTTCTAATTTATATTCCTACCAGTACCTCTCTCAACAAAACCCATGAGGAATTTCATTAACTAAGCTCCAAGAATGAGGACCAAGATTACAGAGGTTGCTAAAGATTGCAATGATTATCATGGATGACTTCTTTAAATTTTCATTCCATTTTCCAAATGGTGTGCTTACATTATTTTAAAAAATCAACAATAATACTAAAATGAGAAGAATGTTTACCTTTCTCCCACCAAAGTCCAACTACCAACCGTTCAAAAATGTACAGCAGTATATTCTAAGGGCAAAGCTATCCCTGTCCTTAGATGTCAAAAATTTTTTTTTTTTTTTTTTGTCTTTTGTCTTTTTCCGTGTCCGGCAACGGATCGCAACCCTCAGTGTTGCCCCCGTACTGGACCGGGGACCGGCAACAGGATCGCAACCCTTGGTGTTGCTCCCGCGCCTTGCTCAGCCAGTGAGCGGGAACCGGTCTGTATGTGGGATCCGAACCCTCGGGCGGGAGCGCCGCCGCGCTTCCCAAGCGGCGCACTTATCCAGTGCGCCACCGGGCCGGCCCGATGTCAAAAATTTGTTTCTGTAATTAACCTATAACCTATAGCATAAAGCCTTTTTATTCCTTTTAATTTTTTAGTTATAGGATAGTACATGAATGCATTCTCATTGTAAAGCAATTTAGCAATACATAAGTATACAGAGTACATATGATGATCTTTCCTCTTCCCCATGACCCTACTTCCATTTTCCTCCCCCAAAGCCGTAACTACCAGCAATTTGCTTTGCGACCATCCAGCCCCTTCTCTATGTAAACAAACAAACAAATAAACAAACAAATTTAAGCAACATGCTTTTTTTCTTGCTTTTTCCTTTCCCTTTCTGTCCTTTTTCTTTTCCTTTCCCCCTTCTTCTTTCTCCCTTCCTTTTCCTCCCACCCTCATTTCCTTCCTTTTCTTTTTTATCACATGCAGCATACTGTCAGTGTTCCACCCATACAAACCCCCACTGTTAGCACTGCCGTGCCCTCCAGCCCAACTCCCAACTGCCAATACCTGAAACTTTCCTGAGGGCCTTCTCTGGTCACTAAAGTTTGCTTTGCCAAACCGTGTAGCAGGCCAGAATACCAAATAATTTAAATTCCCAGCAGCAACCCTCAGCAAATGGCAGTTCCTTTATCCCTTGAGTGGGACATTTTACACTATGCGCTGCAGAGTCTCCCAGAGTCAACTACTGGCTCTTGAATCTCTGTGTCAGGATCTGCTTTTCAATAAGACGATTTGGAAGTCTTTCCATATTAATATAGATACATCTACTGCGTTATTTTTAACAGCTGCATAGTCTTCCTCATTGTGGTTGTATCATTTATTCACCCAGTCCCTGTAGATTAATACTCAGGTTGTTTTTATTTTCTTGTTGTTTCAACCTATGCCACAACAAGTCTCTTTTCCTGTAATTGTTGTGCCCCACATTTGGCCATTATTTATAGCAGTTCATAATGAAAATGAGCTGCTTGATCTTCATCCAAAGTATGGTGATGATTATAATCACACTGAAAAAAACAAAAGAATGAGCAATGAAATTAGCAATGCCAAGAAGCAGCTGATTCTGGCATAAATAAATTCCCACTGCAAATAATCGCATTTACAGCACCAGGCAATTAGAGATTTGCCATTTGGATCACATGCTTGGAAAGAAATGACCTGTGATCTCAATTTGGCATCTCTGCTCAGTCTTTGGAGGAAAGAGCAGTTTCAAGGATGGGTTTGTGAGTAAGCTTATTGTAGACAAAAAATGTGAAGAACGTTCTGAGGCAGATTCCAAGGTAGAATAGGTAAGCAGAATAGGTAAGCAGCTGCCTGGGGTATTAATCTCTAAGAGCAGCTAAGACAGTAGGGTGCCAGTGAGCACAGGTTTTCCATCTCAGCCACTGCTGTACGTGGTCCTCTGTTCAAGTACACAGCACCCTCTCCTGGCAATAAAAAACCGTCAGCCCACGTGCCAATCTGTATCTTGTGTATTTTCGTGAGATTCGTGCAATTAGAGGTGAGTATCATTTTTTGGTGCTTATTTGCATTTTCTAAAGTTTCTAAAACAAAAATGTATTGTTTGTAATAATAAAAATAAAATGATATGCTTGAATTCAAGTGACTTCCTTCGTGATGCTCCTCCACAGACAAAGTGTGATTATTTGGCATCTTAAATGTGTGATTCCTCTTACCTGCCTTAAAGGGAAGAGAAACCTAAGAACCATCAGCTCTACATTTCCAGAATCATCTCCAAATCAGTATCAGGGACCCAGTGAACAAATGAATGATTTACCAGGGTCTTCTGACTATACACGTGCAGAACCCTTTCGAAATAATTGTTTAACACTGAATCATCTCCAAATCAGTATCAGGGACCCAGTGAACATGAACGATTTACCAGGGTCTTCTGACTATACACGTGCAGAACCCTTTCGAAATAATTGTTTAACACTAAGCCCTTTGGCATCAGACAAACCTGGCTTGGAACCCAGCTGCAACTGGTTTGCAACAGCTGCCCAAATATTTTCTCTCCCTGTATGCTCCTTTGCAGTGTAACTTTGTAGCTCATTCCATCAAGAATCTGTTTCCCCCTCCCTTGAATCTGGGTGGCCTTGCGACTTGCTTTGACTAACAGAATGTACCAGAAGTGATATGCTAGTTACAAGCTTAGGCCTCAAGAGGCTTCGTGGCTTCTGCTTGCTATCTTAGATCCCTGCCCAAGTGCCATGTGACCAGGTGCCTAGGCTGGTCTACTGGAGGATGAGAGGCACGAAGAACATAGATGAGTCAGCTGTGGCCATGCTAGACTTTCCATCCCCCAGCTACTTCACCAGTTGACCAAAGACATGTGAGCAATCCCCGCCGAGACCAGAAGAGCCACCAAACTGCCCAACTGCAGAATCATGAGTTAAATAAATCGTGGTTGTTTTAAGCCACAAGCATTGGGGTGGTTTGTTACAAAGCAAAAGCTAACCTTACACTCCACTTAATAACTACCTGACTTGAAATCAAGTCACTTATGAGGTCTGAGCCTCAGTTTTCTCATCTGTTAAATGGGGACAACAGGGTGGTTCAATGGACCAAATAAGATAGTATGAGGCAAACACTTAGCATAGTGCCCAGCCCTTGGCAAGCACTCATTTATCATGATTAATATTCTCATCATCACTATTAAAGGTATTACTGTTTTTCTTATCACCAAGAACCAATGTGAATACCTATTTTGGGGGAAGGAAGAAAGGAAAGAAGAAAGAGAAGAGAAAGAGGGACATGGAAAAGCACAGATCAGGGCAGAAGGACGGGCTTGTTAAAAATATAATTTGTATTACTACCGAAAATTCAGAGTACATTATAAGTATCATCAGTTGTTGGGCTTTTAAAAATTATGCAGCAAAATCATATTCATCTGGTTTTATGAAGTGCTGCAATTGGATAAAGCTATTCTAAATTAATGAAAACTCTTAATTATACTTAATTACATAAAACATCTTCAACTAAATGTTTCCAAATAATGAACTTAGGGGAGCCATTTTTATAACTAGATAAGAACACTGTATAATTAAGGCATAATTATTTTTATGTAAATGGCTATAAAGTTCTGGGAAGCCAGGGGCTCTCCTGGGTGGATAAATACTTCTGCAATTTTGTTGATAATTTTTATTTACCCTCCTCACCAATAAAAGAGCTGTATGGTGGAGTAGTTAAGAGAATAGGTTTGGAGGGTCAAGTGATGTTTAAATCTCAGCTCTGCCATTTCCTAGCTGTGTGACCTGGGGCATGTTACTTAACTTCTTTAAAACCCCAGTTTTCTGGGCCGGCCCGGTGGCGCACTGGATAGTGCGCCGCTTGGGAAGCGTGGTTTTAAGTGGCTCTGTACATAAAATACATAGCTCAGCGTCTGGAATGTAGTAACAGTTCAGTATATAAACGGAAGAGCTGCACTAGTGCTCCATGAATGAACAGCTAAATGTGGAGGCATGACGTCTTAGGGGTGGGAAGCAGACAGGCAAGCCGGGACCCTCACGGCATGAGGGTAAGGGGTCAAGGCCCAGCTAGCTGCTCTGTGTTCTTCATTTTATTCCTCCGACGTCCTATCCTCTCTGCCTGTACTTGTGGACTCTGGGAATGGCGTCCCTCCCAGACTCCACTGGGAAGAATCTCTCTCCCCTCTGTAGCCTCCTCCCCCACTTTGCTGCGTTGGGATGTGGCTGTTCTCTGCTCTGTTACTCTGCATTGCAATCCCATCTGCTTATCAGCTTCCCTCTCTCCCCCTCCTTTCCCTTCCCTTTCCTCAAAATTTCTGGTCCACTGATGGTACCCCATTCTTGCTTTCCAGCACTATTAGAGATTTATTCTCTTTCTTATCACTTTTATGTTATTTTGGGGAAATCTGGAAGAAGGGGAAATAGAAAATGGCATTTCTCATTTCAGCATCTTGAACAAGAGCCACTGTGGATGTTCTGAATATTGTTTCTTTCCCTTTCCTCATATGGGAAGAAAATCCAGGTGACTGTTTAGAGGCTACTTCTGCTGGCATCCACCTGAGCATCCCTGGGAAAAGAATTGGATTTGCTCTTCTGTGAGTACACTCCTTTTGACCAGTAGGGGAAAACCATATCCCAGTCATGAATGGCTCATGAATGGGGGTGGCTGTGTCTGCAGGAATTCCTGCACTTGGGCCAGAGGCAGAACACATTGGCCACAATCTCCTGCCAGCCCAGATTTATGGATGTGGCTCTGTTGATGGCTACTGTTTCAAGCTCTGGTGGTGTTTAAGCCCATTCCAGATCCAGGAGTAGATATCAAATGCCTACTCTGCAGAGCCCTGGAGGAAGTGGTCAGGAAGAAGGGAGGGAAGGACTGAGCAGAACTGAGAGCCACTCACTATCCTTCCAGCCTCCAAGTGGCAAGAGAAGTCTGGGGATTTGCTTGTGTGTTAAATCCATGTGGTCACAGCTCCTCCCTTCCCTATTTGTTCTTTCTACAATTACACACTGGGTCCAGGGTCCATAACATGGATGCTTGAGCTTCTTACCAAAGCCTCCTGCAGATCAGATGCTTGCTAATATCTATTGAGTGCTCTGTCAGGCATTGTCTCGGGCACTTTACATATGCTGTCATTTAATATCCTAAGTGATCCCATGAGGTGGGTATGTTATTATCCCCATTTTAGAGATGAGGAAACAGGTGGAAAGGCTCAGTGACTTGCCCAAGGTCACATAGCTATTAAATGACTGAGCCAGGATTTGAATGGGGTAGTGTGGTTTCAGAGCCCATGATCTAACCACACTATTTTAGAATTAGCATTACCATTCTAGACTCTTCTTCCAGTCTTCCCCATTCATGACACTCAGCAGGCTCAAGAAGCCAGTCACTGGGCTGTTAGCCCTCAGAGGGTAGGTACCATAGTGGTGCAAGCCCAGATTCCCACTCACCAAGGCTGATCTTGCTACTTCTGTGCTAGCAACAGAGACCAACATGGAGTTCCCAGGACGGAGCCATCTCCATACCACTTGGTAGCAAGTTATTTACACTGGACTCCTTCCATATTGGAAGGAGCAGTGATTCATCTTGACTGAATTGGCACATATTCTGGGTAATGGTTTGCCTTTCCTGCCCTCAGGGCCTCAGCATCACCATTACCTAAGAGATTACAGAGTGACCCACTGGCAGGATCCTGTATAACATTGCATGGGACCAAAGGAGCCAATATATAACAAAGGAGATGCAGCAGTGGGTATATGACCATGGAATACACTGGCCCTGTCACATCCCTGCCACCATGAAGCTGCTGGCCTGGGAGAGCAATACAAGAGCCTCTCAAAGGTGCCTCTGAGGCGCCAGCTTGGAGATGACATCCTATGGCAATGGGGGACTATCCCCCAGGACACTTAAATCAATCACCATAATGATGCTATATCCCCAGTAGAATACACAATTCTTGAAATCAAGTCTGTCATTCATTTTAATCAAATCTATTGCCACCATTTCCAGTGGCCCATTTGGGAGAATTTATACTTCCTACCCTACAACTTCTAGGCTTTGTAGGTCTAGAGGTTCTGGCTCCCAGAGGGGGTATGCTTCCACCAGGAATGTAGCAAGAGTCCTATTAGACTTTAAGCAACAGCTGTCACCCAGTAACTTTGGGCTCCCTGTGTCAAGATATAAGCAGGAAAGAAAACTGATCTTGACCATTCTAATTGAGTCTGAATTGATCTTGACCATCAGGAGGAGGGTGGGCTACTGTCCAAGTGATACACTGGACATCTCTTGGTATTCCCCTGCCCAGTTTTGGTGTTAAATGGACACGTGCAGCAGCTATGGCTTGAGAGGGGCACGGTGACCAGGGATTGAGACCGTGTAGGCATAAAGCATGAGTCATGCCACCAGGTAAACCATCTAGATCAGTGGAAGTGCTAGCCAAGGTGAGGGGAATTTAGAATGGGTAGCAGAGGAGGGGATAATAGGCATCTGTTGCAGCCATGAGACCCACAGCATTAGCAGGAACTGCAGCTGATCCCTCCAGCCATCCTCTTATAAGTCTATGCAGAGAAAAAGACCAACCAGAATCCTGGAGGAACTGTTCCAGATGGGGTGAACTTATAATATGAAGGAAGTTGACCCAAGAGGTGCAAGGGATGGACTGTAGTGGATACTGTGATGTGCTACATTGCTCACCCTCAGGACTCAGGCACTTGCTCCCTCAGGAACGACCAGGAATTCCAGCAGCTAAGAGCTTATCACTGAGTCCTTTGCAGGAATGGTCTTGGCCAAAATTAGTTGCCTTGCCCGAGGTCATGCTCCCTCCTTAGGGTAGCACACATCCACTGACTGGTTGATGTGAGGGTAAAAAGGTCTAGGCCCCTGGCCTCAATTTGGAACAATGAAGGGCCACCTCAGCTTCTGAACACCTATGGGCTCAGCTGAGGCCTCTGTGGCAACAGCATCATGACTCAACTTCTCCCTCTGCCCAGTCCTGCTTTTCTCACTTGCTTACAGGTTTTGATCCCAATGACCACCTGCACACAGTCTCTCTCAGAGTCGATTTCCCAGCATCCCATCCTATAACGGCTCATGTCTGTCATGCTCACTGCTGTATCCCTAGCACCTAGCACAGGCCTGTGCCAAAATAGGTGCTCAAGAAATACTAGTGGAATGAATGAACAAACTAAAAGGGATCTACCTGGTCCTTTGACAAAATTTCCTTAAATTTTCTCAGTAGGATTCCTTACCTCCCAACCATTCTACCCACCACTGTCAGATTAATAGTACTTGTAAAGTCCCTCCACTGTTCAAGAACTCTCAGTGGCTCCCCATTACCTATAGACAATCTCTTTGGCCTGGCATTCAAGGCCTTTAACAAGCTTGCCCCAGTCTACCTGTCTGCCTCTCAGCTTTCAATTCTCATATATCACATTCCTACAAGCTGACCAACCTGGAACATTAGCCTTTTCGTGCAGTTCCCTTCCTAGAAATATCCTACACCATCCCCAAGTTCCCTTCTGAATCTTTCCAAATCCTTCACATCCTTAAAAGGCAAGCAGTAAAATGCAATGTTTAGAGCCTAGTCTCTGGATTTAGAAAGCCTGTGTTCATTTCCAGCTCTGCCACTTCCTGGCTCTGTCACCTGGAGCAGGTTACTTTACCTCTCTGCACCTCCATTTCTTTATCTGTAAAACAGTGTCAATAACAGAATTTACCTCCTAAGGAAAATTTTGAGATTAAAGGAGATAATCTAGGCTAACTGTTTACAACAGTATCTGCCACACAAAAACATTAAGTATTGGCTATTATCCTTCAGGATGGAGTCCAACAAACTTTTTCTATAACGGGCCACATAGTAAATATTTCAGGTTTTGCAGGCCGTATAGTTTCTGCTGAAACTACTCAATTCTGTTGCTGTACCATGAAAACAGCCATAGATAATACATAAGTAAAGGATGTGGCTATGATCCAATAAAACTTTATTTATAAAACCAGTCAGCAGGTCAGATTTGGCCCACGTGCTTTGCCAATCCTGCTTTAGGGTTCAGCATAAATGGGAAGTCTTCCCGACCTCTGAGGAGAGAGTGGCTTCTTCTCACAACTCTGAATATTCTTAGTGCCTTACACTACAACAGCAACAGCAGAACAATGCCCAGCTCACATATGGTTGGCATCACACCTGCCTTGTGTTTAGGTTCGAAGGGTGTGACAGGCAGCATTCATGGTGCTTAAGAGTGTGGGTGTTGTAGGCAGACAAACTCAGCTTCCTAGTTCCACTTACACACTGTGTAACTTGGGCAAGTGATTTCACCCACTGAGGCTGTTTCCTCAGCTGTAAAATGGGGATTGCAATAATACGATAAAACACACTTCCTGGCTGCTGCAATGTGTCGAGGTGAAATGTCCAGTCCATGCTAGATCAAAGATCTCTGTTATTATTTCACTTTTATGACCTTCCAGCTATTGTGTTGTTGCTGTTAATCATTACAATACTGACAGCGACGCTATTCTCTTACTACACCATAGCTCCTTGATACCAGAAGCCCTGGCATAGCCATCTTTGCATACCCCCGAGACCATGAACAGACATCGTTTACTGGCTGCCTGGCTGGCTGGCCAGAGCTGGGTATTTACTTACGACTGGGGGACCCCTCCGATCCCAAAGCCCACCAGGCCCCGGAGCACCAGGATCCAGCTATACACGGGTGCAAAAGCACTGAGGATGCCGTAGTACAGAGTCCAGAGCACGCTGATCTTCAGCCCCTGCGGAGAAGGAAGACACCAAATCACAAGGGTTTCTCAGAACCTCCAGGTAGCATGGCTCCTGCACCACATTTAAAGATACCAATAGGGTCACCCTAAATAGTAATCTACACAGTCAAGGGGATGCCAGGGGTCTCTGTATGGGTGGCACTAACCCCTAGGGGGTGTGTGAAAAAACTGTGGGGCGTTCTTGGTTGTCCCAATGATTGGCATTTAATGCCAACCAGGGCCCAGAGATGTCAGATATTCCACAATGCATGAGATGCCCTGTGTTCCATGCCATTTCAAATGTCCCACTCAACCATCATGCAGCTGAAAACTCTGTTTATGGTTATCTGCACTAATGGAAGTAAGAGACCTTCACTCTATTTTACATATAAACAGGATGGGGGCAAATGATTTGAATATATGCTTAATTTTCCAGGAATGCAACTTCCGGGTAAATCATAGGAAGATTCTTTGTTTTATCCAGAACTTTACAAAACTGTTCATTTTAGAAATCCATGTTGTCGATGGCAACTCCGCATGTGGTGTTTGCATCTCTGATGGGACGCCTCGGTGTCAGTCTGCATTCTCTGGGCTTATGTGAACAGACTGATCTAAACTTTATTTCCAAATGTCAGATACAAAGAAAAAGCATACGCAATATTCAATTAAATCCAAACTTATTTATAATCAGGGGCAAATATTGGCTACTTCCTTTTATCATCCAGGCAGAGTTGTGTGTGAACATTTGCATATTGAAAATAAATTTAATTTTATTAATGATCTTTTAAAAATTTTTCCCTCGTATCATAGTTAAGAGCATTAGAACTGATTTCTTTTTCTTCTTTTTTTCATTCTGTGTTTTATTACTGAAATACATATTGTCTTACCTACCCCACCCCACAATAAAAATCTCACCCTGGTCTCCAATCCTTTTCCCTTATCCTCCCCATTCCCTGCCCTGCACAAGTGCTCCAGGACTCCCTACCCACTGGCCATTTTGGAACGTGTCCATTGGGTAGCAATGTGGGAACCACTCAGGGCTTTTGTGGAGAAAATGGTGAGGTGGGGAGCCCCAGGAAGGGCTTATTTGAGGGTCTTGGCCACTTGCTCGTAGGCCAGCTGGATCTCCTCACCATCTGGACAGGCAGATGCAAATTCTTCCCAAGCACGGGCATTGCTCAAGTACCAATGCAGTCCCCAAAGGTCTCCGGGATGGTGACTCCCTGGTAATTCTTACACACCACCTGCTCTTTGTGGAGCTTTGGCAACAGGTTGCAGTCAGCCAGGGTGGGCCCATTGCCATACAGAAACTTCCTCTGAGAGATGCCCACATCTTCAGCACTAGTCTCATCTGCTTCTTCTGGGAGGGGAGATGTCAAGTAACTTTAAAACCTTCAGTGCTTTTAGGAGACCCTTCTCCAGATTATCATTGAGTGCTGGGTTTGAATTCTTAATGTAGGCAGAAAATTTGGTAAATATGTCCAACCCAGCTATGCTGGATTCAGGGTTCAGAGCTGCCAGCTGGGGTACCTGGGAAAGCACAGCACTGCCTCCAGAAATTCCTCAATCTTGTTGGTGTCTGTGTGTGCTTTGGTGCCATACAGCAGGAATGGGAGCTGCCCTCCTGGGCACAACTTTTGCACTGCCTCCATCTGCCTCTTGGTGTCACAGTGGTGACACTGAAGGTGATTCCCTTGAGCCAGAGCACCATATACAGTCTCTGGAAGAAGGGGCAGTTCCCAGTCTTGGCCTACCACTGCCAGCCTTCATGAACAATTCCACCTATATTTGCTCCTCAGCCATGATTGCGTTGGGGACCTAATTTCTTTTTTAAAGTATGTGAGTGGCTAGGTTATTTTACCTTTGGAATTTATTTCTGGATAGTTAAGGAGGCATTGCCAAAATTTTTCATGACATTTTTTAAGTAAAGGGGACCTGTGTTTGGCGGGGTTGAGAATCACAGAGGGACACAATGGTTCAAAGGCAAACATGGTGGATATTTCTAGAATGTTAGTTACCTTAATGACTGTGAAAAAAATTAAGGGTGAATGTAATTTAAAACACTATGTTTGTATCACAATCAACGCCAAACATATGATGGAGTAGAATGCAAATTTTACATGAATTTTAAACCTGCAATGTGAAGTCTGGGGCAGGCCTCTCTCTGCAACACCCCTCCCAGAACTTCAAGGTTAAATTCACACTCCTGCCCGCCTGAGGACACTTCAGGGAGAAAGTGTGAAAAATATTGATTTTAGCTTTACAATCTTAAACTGTATTAAAAGAGACTAGAGAGGAAATTTGGAGGTCTACCAGATGATTTCAGGTCATGCAGAAAATGATTTTAGGTGGTAGAGAGAATATTTTTAAATAACTTTGCATCACCTTGCAAGAAAGTTATTTCGTTTTCATTTCAAGCTTCATTCTTTATGTCACAGAGAAAGTGTCCATGGGGTGCTAGTCTGTCTTTAACACCTTTCTAAACACCTACGCATCTCTCTTTCTTTTTTTTTTTTCCCCTTTTTGTCTTTTTTTGTGTCTGGCAACAGATCGCAACCCTCAGTGTCGCGCCCATACTGGACCGGGACCGGCAACAGGATCGCAACCCTCGGTGTTGCTCCCGCACCGCGCTCAGCCAGTGAGTGGGACCCGGTCTGTACGTGGGATCCGAACCCTCGGTGGGAGCGCCATCGCACCGCGCTCAGCCAGTGAGTGGGACCCGGTCTGTACGTGGGATCCGAACCCTCGGTGGGAGCGCCATCGCACTCCCAAGCGGCGCACTGTAGCAGTGCGCCACCGGGCCGGCCCGCATCTCTCTTTCTAACAGAGAAGTCAGTGGGGCAACTATAACCAGCTAGAATTTAATAACATTGATTTGTTTACACTGTATTCATTTTTGCAGACATTTCCTACTTAGGGCAACTACTACTGGTTTTCCATTTGAGACTCTCTATAAAGTTTTCTTTCCAAAAGAAATGCATTTAAGTTTTTAAAAAAGCAAGTTGAGGGGCTGGCCCGGTGGCGCACTGCTACAGTGCGCCGCTTGGGAAGCGCGGTGGCGCTCAATAAATAAAAAAGCAAGTTGATATAAAGAAAAATACTAAGTACCTAAGAGAACAGGTGGGACAGGAATTCCTAAAGTCTAGGAAGCAATAATAATAAAGCAACATTTTTGCACACCCAAACTTCTGACTGTGAACTCAACGCCTGCCACACACATACTTAATTCCTTTCCTTTGGCTTAAGCTAACTTAATAGGGATTTTCTTCATTGGAACCCAAGAATTCTTGAATCAGGCACGGACATGATTAGCAACAAAGAAAATAAAAGGAAAGAAGAAAAACAGAGCAGGAGAGGTGGAGGGGGAGAGAAGAGGGCAATCAGCTGGGAGCTAACCCTCCCTCAAGGGCTGTGGGGAGCCCCTATCCCTCCTGCCAGGCAGCAAAGACAGGCATGCTAACCTGTCCTATTTGTCACAACAGATTGCAGCTGGCTTTGCATTTGTCTGCTGATGCCAGGGCTTTCCAGCTGCCCAGAAAATGAGGACTTAACAACCATGTGTAAGTACTGGCATAGCCATAACAAAGGCAGGGGCACTGCTGGCAAGGCCCATTCAAGAGCTACCCTGGGACTGTGCAGAAATGTCTCATGGACCTTTGGGCTGTTCAGTACTACAATTGTCCTTCTGCCTAACATCTGTTCTGCCCTTTATAAATAGCTCCTTCTTTCCTTCAGTATACGTTTATTGAGCATCCCCTAAATACCAGGCTCCAGGGATAGATGAACAGAGATTATACACTCATTAATTTGCTCATTCAGTTATTTATTCAACAAGCATGCATTGAGTACATGCTGTATGCCTGCCACTTATATAGACTACTCACTCATTCATTTATTCAGTATACATATATTGAACACCTGCTGTGTGCCCAGCACTAGAGGTACTGATATATATTATTCGTTCATTCATTTGTTCAATATGCATGTATTAAGCACCTGCTGTGTGCTTGACAGTAGAAGTACTGATATATATCATTCACTCATTCATCCATACAATATGTATGTATTGAACATATGCTGTTTGCTAGGTACTGGGCCATAGTAGGCAACCTGACAGCCAGAGGTTCTGACTTCAGGGAACTTTCATCTGCATTTTTTAGACCACTGTCACATCAGAACACTGTATCCTCTTAGCAGTCCCATGGAAAAAGGTTATTATAATTTCTCTTTCACAAATTAGCACAGCAAGGGCTGAAGTAGTGGAGATTTTTTGCTCAAGATTAGCAAGTAGCAAACTCAGAACTGGAGCCTGGACTTCCAACCCCAAATGCTGTACTTTGAGTGAGCCACTGCCCTCCTGCAGGGCCTTCAATGGATCCCTGTTACCTCTGACAGAAAACATAAATGCACGATGCAGGTATAACACAGCAAGGACAGGTGGGGCTGGGTGAATAGGAGGGTATTTGCCCTGTCTTGTCAGCCTCTACTCAGTTCTAGCCACAAGTTACTATGACAGAACGTGATTCCCAGGCTGCCGGATGACCTAATTTTTAAGAAAACCCATAACTCTATTTTTATGCAAAATATGTCATTTTTGAAGTGGAGGCAACAATTCAAAATCCTATAAAACATAGCATGGGATAAATAAAACACATGGGGGACCATATTTAGCCCATGGATCACCAGTTTGTAACGTATAGCCTAGAAAGCCTGGTGACCCGTGGGTCACATATGGCCCATGTTATTCTCCAATCATGTTCAACTTCAAGGACTATCTTCATAGGCCAAGGAGAACCAAGGATCCCCAAAGACAGAGTCCTGGTGCCTACCAGGCACCGCCTTTCCCTCCTTGAAGATAACATAGATGTAGTAGCTTTTGAACTAGATAGTGACCTGACCATACTATATTCTGAAATTTTTTCCTTTTGAGTCCCAAACAATAATAGCTACCATTTATCACAGGCTAACTATGCATCAGCAAACACTGTTCTAAGTATACTACATACATTTTCTTATTTAATCATCTCTCAAACCCTTAAGCACCTTTTGTCAACTCAATTTTGTAGATGTGAAAACTGAGGCTCAGAGATGTGAGCAACTTGCCCAAGATCACCTCGCTCAGCAGAGGGGTATTGGCGTATGAACCCAGATGTGTTTATCTCCATGACTTCAAGGACACACGCCCACAGCTGCCTTCACCTTTCTGTGGCTGCCACAAACTCCCAGGCTGTAGAAACTTCTGTAGGAACCAAAGTGGCTCACTGAGTCCTAACCGCATATGCAATTGCCCTGCAAAATCATGTAGCAGTTGCCCTCACCAACACCTCTCTGCTGGGCTAAGGCAGATCAAAGAGATTCTCCGTGGTTGCCAAGGCTGGCCAGCTGCCCAGCTTGCCCAGCACTCCTGGAGTTCTGGGGAAGCTTTATAATTAGAGTCTGATCCATCCTTCCTGGGGTTGGGCCAGAATTCCATGCTAGAGAGGAGGAAGCTCTGCAATTTGGGGACGCTTTCTCTCCTCTCCCTCTGGTCACGCCAGCTTCATGTTGGGTGTGGAATTTACCAAGCTGGTTGGGAGAACTGGCAGGACACCCTATGGGCAGCCCCACACCCCACCCCAAGCTTTATTTATTTGAGATGAATGAATGTTTAACTGATCAACTGAATTCTGGAAAATAAAATTCAGTTATGTCTCGCAGCAGCCAAGGTCAGGTGAAGGATGTGGACTCTGGAGCCAGATATGCCTGCATTTTAACGCTGGCATTGCCATTACGGGCAGTACAAGCTTGGCAAAGTAAAAGAATAATAATGGACATTTATGAAACTCTTCTGTGTGCCAAGAGCTTTATGTACAAAGCTATTTATTTCTCTTCTCATAACAACTCTATTGGAGAGACTATTATCATCCCACTTACAGATGAGAAGACTGAGGCACAGAGTGGTTAAGTAACTTGCCCAAGGTCATGCAGCCTATAAGTGGAGGAGCTAGGATTTGAACCCAAGCAGTGTGGCCTCAAAACCCATGTTTTTCACAATGAGACTCTATTATTTCACTTGTCAGAATGATTCCTTAGGTAAATATTGACTTGAAGGCTGAGTAGTCCGAGGTGACAGAGTAAGATGATGAAAAACTAACTCTTCACAATACTGCAACCTGGCATTGTCCACACATTTATTCTAGAGCCTGGTTTCTCAGCTCCGGCACCGTTAACATCTTGGACTGGGTAATTCTTTGTGATGGAGGCTGTCCTGTGCACTGTAGGATACTGAGCAAAACCCCTGGCCTCTACTCGCTGGATGCCAGTAGGACCCTTCCGCCCAGCTGTGACAACAAAAAATGTCTCCAGACATTGTCAAGTCCCCCTCCCCCCAAATTGAGAACCAATGTTCTAGAAAGTGCCAAAATGTCACAATTCACAGGATTCAGTAAATGGCATTACTGAAAACCCACCTACAAATCTTTTAAAAATCCAAGCTCATAGCTTTCGCCTCTGGGGCCCATCAAAAACATGAAGATGTCTATAGTCTACAGGGATACCTTCTGGGAACACCATATGACCTACTTCCCTTCATGGCAGAATAAACATGATCCTGCAAGGGAGGTCAGAATCCTTCCTGGCAGTTTCATTGATCATGATCTCCCAGGTACCTGCTCACTCAGTGTTTCCTGGCCAGTAACTGTCAGAGGGGATACAGCTGGAGCCTACTTCCTGTACAGTGCTGCTCAAACTTTCAATCATTCATTGAGCCAACATATATTTATTGAGCAACTACAGTTTCAAGCCACGGGCATCATGGTTAAGACAAACATCTAGACTTAGAAAGAACAAGACCTGGCTCTGTGACATATAAACTGTGTGGCCTTGGGCAAGATGCCCATTCTCTGTGCCTTAGTCTCCTCTTCTGTAAAGTCAGAGTGATGATAATACCTACCTCAACGGTTACAATGGGGATTGGATGAGCTAATGAATAAATAATGCTTGGTATAGTGTCTGCTATACAAGGCACTATTTTATGTTCAGCCCATGACATGCTATTTGTAGTTGAAATTGCCTGTTACCTACCCAGCATCCATCTCTCCCTTCTTCCTTGCTAACAGAATCTAAGTTTGTTTAGGTATCCAGCCCATTTCCAGGTCAAGAAGTAGACTTTTATAAATCTAATCCAATAGTTCCCAAAGTCTGGTTCCCAGACCAGCAGCATTAGCATCACCTGGGAACTTGTCAGAAAGGCTGTAATGGCAGTGCCAGCTCACATGTGCTCTGTGCCTACCATGTGCCTGGCATTGTACAAAGCAATTCATACCCATCACTTCAATTAACTTCCAGTGTAGGTTCTGTTATTTTCTTCTTTATACATATGAAGAAATTGATGCTCAGAGAGGCCAGTTCACTTGCCCAAGATCACACAGCCAGGAGTGGCAAAGTCAGGACTGAACCCAGGTCCACCTGAATTCAGGGCCCAGACCTGTAAATTTCCTTTTTTCTTCTTATTTGAAAATCCATTTCATGTCATGTCTGGGCTCCCCCAAAAGCAGACCCTGAGATAAGAGTCCTAGTACAAATAGTTTATTTAGGCAGTGATCCCAGTAGGGGAGTGGAGAGGTGAGATTGGGCAGGGAAGGAGGGTAATTCAACCTTCATAAGCAGGTTGCCACAGTGGGCATCAGAGCTTAATCCTGCTGGAATTGAGAAATGGCCTACTTTGGACAAGGAAGCTGCTGTCTTTATCCACCATCCCTTGACTGCCCCAGCCAGGGGCAGTAAGGGAATGGTGAATGTCCAGGGGACATCTTCAACAGCACTGTCTAGATTCTGAAATGTGCATGCATGGCCTCCCCAGGAATGTGTGATTTGACGAGTCCACAGCAGCCTTGGAGCGATGTCTTTTCAGTGCACTGCAGCATAGCTCCTCATTAGGCCTCCCGACTGCTAAAGCTGCTCAGATTTTGCTACTTGTCAACATCATCATGGAGAGAACCCAGAGGACATGCACTTAGAAGAGGTGGCCTTACTGTTTTCCTGCCGTACTGGTCTGAGATATTTCCCCAGAGCGTGGAGCTGGACATCATGCCTACAAAGACCACCTGTGGGTGGAAAGACAGTTTCTGTTAGACAGAGACATGCAGCACTGCAGACAAAGGGAAAAACAACCCACCCTGTGACATCACATCGTAGGTAATAAAAATGAGCCAATGTTCACCGAGAGCTGGCCGAGGAGCACACACTCTTCTAAGTGCTTCACTTTCCCATGGAAGCCTCCCCAAAACTACACAGGGTGGGTGCTATCATTATCCCCATTTTACAGATGAGGAAACTGAGACTCAGAGAGGGGAGACCACTTGGCCCAGGTCACACAGGTGTTAAGTGGTGCAGCCTGGACTGGAATTAGGCAGTATGGCTCCAGAGCTTGCATTTTACCAATTTCTCACCATACCAAAGAAATGTTTTGCCCTACTGTGAATAAAGTATTGAGAGTTGCAAGGTTGAGTTTGCAAGGTATGAAAAACAGGCAGACAGGAGGCTGGTATGGGAGCTGTACACTATTAGCAAGAGAAGCCACTCCTGGAGTGCTCACTAGGTGTCCGGCAAAGTTGTTGTTACCTTATTAATGATCATACCCATTTGACAGATGGGGAGCTGAGACTCAGATAGGTTAAGAAACCTTCTCAGTACCCCCAGGAAGAGCGGGTAGAACCAGGTCTTAAATCTGGGGAAGCTGACTGGGGCCTCATCACTGTGCTCGACACTTACCAGACACCACACTTCAATGCTTCATATATACATCTTCCCTAATCCTCTCCCCAGCCCTACAAGGCGGTGCTGTTATTATCCCCAGTTTACAGATAAGGCAACTGAGGCCCAAAGAGGGGAAGGCCCAGCTTCAGTTCTGTCTGAAAAAGCATTCCTTTTTCAAAAGCATTCCTCCAGGCATGTCTCAGGGTAGCAGGCTACAAATGCGGGGATACATAGAGATGTTCCAAGGAGAGGCAGACATGGGCCATTTTAAAGGAATTAATTTCCAGCTCCTCCATTTCCCTACAGACTCTTTCCCAAGAACAACTTAGGGGTCTCCCTGTTCCCTGTCCCACTCCCTCTTTCTCAACCACTTCTTACTCTGCCATTCTCACCAATGCACCTCAGGGTGCATGGCTTTGCAATGTAAACCCTCCAGGATGCCTCAAAAGGGACACCAATGACACACTTACAAATCCTCTTGCGAGTCATCTCGTTTCCAATTCCCATATTATTTTCAGCAAAACTGGAGGAGAACCTAATCTGGTTGTCAGCAAATTAGATCACTAAAAAATAATTTTTCATAAATATTAGCTGTGTGCTCTTTGACATATAACTTGGAAGTTGTTTTAAAAAAATCAAGTGGGGCCGGCCCGGTGGTGCACTGGATAGTGCGCTGCTTGGGAAGCGCGGTGGCGCGCCTGCCCGAGGGTTCGGATCCCACATACAGACCGGTTCCCGCTCGCTGGCTGAGCGAGGCGCGAGAGCAGCACCGAGGGTTGCAATCCCGTTGCCGGTCCCGGGTCCGGTGCGGGGGCAACACTGAGGGTTGCGATCCGTTGCCGGACACGGAAAAAGACAAAAGACAAAAAAAAAAAAAAAATCAAGTGGCATTAATTTGGGTTATCACGAAATGCCTTCAGTTCCCCAGAAGTTTTTTCAAAGGGAACAAAGATTTTCATATTCATATTCATTTAGTCAAAATGATAAATAGGAATAGAAATGGTGCTGAACCCTGTCTCCTTTAGCAAATAAGTAATCATCCAAGAATATGTGAAATATTTGAAAAACATACCATACCACTCACTAAAGGGTATATTCCTAATAAAAACGTACTTACATATAACAATTACTTATCAAAATTTAATTAATATCTTGTTTTGGTCTACTGTGCACTACTAAAGATTATAATGATAACTCAGGACAGGAGAAAAAATTTTAATGCTAAGAGCCTTCTCAACTCAGAAAATTAAAAACAATAATTTAAAATTTATACACTTTGCTAGAGAATTATAAGAGGGCAGTAAATGCAATACTTTAAAGCATAAGAAAACATTACATTAAGATAAAATTATATGGAGAAATGGAATGAAAATACCAGTTAAAGAAGAAAACAAGAAAATGCAAAATTACCATGTTCCTCTGAATAGTTTATTTATGTTATTTTAAAATAGGTGATGATGGGTATCAGATAAGTATTTCAATTCCATTGGACACATTTTAAAAAGTGATATGGTAATTTTATTTAAATTTGTATATTTCAATACACTGGAAATTATATAATCTTCAACCTGCACTTTAAAAACAATAATGTCAATTTCAAATTGGGAGAGTTGTGGAAGCTGCATAGTTTTTAGTCAATTCTTTTCTAGATTACCACCAACAAAAAAGTTTGAATATTACTGCCTTGGGGTAAATCACTTAGTCATGTCCTAAATGATATCTTTGTATCCTGGAAGAGTTAAGTATCCCCCAAAACACCCACTTGCCCTGAAGGGAGAGATTCAAGCACAGCAGAGCACTGATTCTATATCATAGTAATTACGGTAATCTTGATACTCTCGCACAGTATTTCCTGTCGCAACAATGATGCCTCTGTCCCATCCTCCTTATGTGTTTTATGCAGTACTCTAACTTTCCCACAGAAAACTTGGCTGTGGGACTCCACGGCTCTACTTATCCCCCAAGTGCAAACTCTACACCGTAAGAAAGTAGCCCAGGGCTGTGGCTGGGAGCAGGGGTTCTGAGTCTGCCAGGCCCTGATTTTAAAAATTCTGACTCTGCTTCTTATAGGCCATGTGAGCTTGGGCAAGTCACTGCACCCTTCTATGCCTTAGTTCCCTATCTGTAGAAATGGGAGTATTAATAGCACCTCTTTCACAGGTGGAGAGGGTTGAAGAGGTAATGTATGCAAAACACTTAGCACAGAGCCTGGCATGTAATAAGTGCTTAGTAAACAGTGGTTGCTATGAACCAATGACAAGAGACCAGAAAAGTCCTGTGTTGCAAGAACACAGACCTGCGATTACTCTCTAGGAGGTATTAGTGAAAATGAGGAATATAGGAAAGAAGTGTCATTCATTCCACCCCTGCTGTATGCTAGGTACTGTGTGTCTCTTGTCCATCTGCAGAAAAACAAGCATTAACACCCCATTTTGCAGGCCACATAGTAGAACCATAAAGTGCCTCAGTCAAGGTCACACTTCTAGGACGAGGTGATGAAACCACAAAAACACAGGTGTATGTGCTATGAAGCTCCTCCCACTGAGCTGCACAACCTTATTGCTAATATCAGATGGGGCCTTGCTGGAAGGCACTCAGGCCTTTCTAGAATGGTTAACTATATATAAAAAAACCTAGCATTCTGGGAGGCAACTGTAGTTAGCAATTACTCTGCCACTAGCCATGTTGTGTGACCTTGAGTGAGTGATTCAACCTCTCTGTGCTTCATTTTTCTCAACTAATAATAGTACCGAACTCAGAAGATGAGGATCAAAGAGCACAATGTATATCATGCGTAGATTCTATACAATGTATGTGAAGCCCTTTGCACAGTAAGTGCTCAATAAATATTAGCTTTTGTGATTATCATTATTATTATCCTCTTATCTCGACTGGCCATTTCTCTCTCTTTTAGAAGGTTGCTGCTGGTCTCCACCTGACAAAAATTGACGGTCTGCCACACTCTCCTTCAAGTCTTAATTCCAGGGAGCAGCAGCTACCTACCATTTATTGGACACCTACTGTACGTCATGCACTGTGTTCTTTCCAATCCTCAAATCACCCTTGTGTGCGAGAAATTGGCATCTCCTGTTTGCAGCCAAGAAAAGTGAGGCTAATAAGGTTTAAGTGATGTGCGTAGGTGGGCTCTAAGTTTCCAGCAATTGAGCAGGATATCTGGGACCCCTAAGTAGTGGGACCCCTGGGTAGAGTGGAGTTGGCTGCAAACCTGCCTGGATATGTGAGGTGGGGAGGGGACTAAAGGGAGCTGAGGTCACAGTGTTTCCATCTAGGATTTAATTTTCTTTTCTACTGAGCCCCTGGCAACAGGAGAAGGGCGACATCATGCAGGACACCGCTGGGGACCAGAAATGTATACAACAGGAGAGAGCTACTGGGCTGCCTACCGAGGTCAGTAATGCGACTTGCCAGCTGGGGAGCCGCCACTCGCAATGCAGCTGTGGTGCCAGGATGCTCAGGATCATCATCTCCATGGCATCAGCCATCTGCAGAGAGGAAGGAGATGCCATGAGGCCAGGATGGGGTCCAGTGCTAGGGATAAGTGGCCAAGTCCATGACCCCAGAGTGAGAGAGTGTAGCAAACTCCTCTTCTACCACCTGCTCAGTGCCCTACCACACACCAAGACATAATGAAAGCGCTAGGTGTCAAAACAGAGTGTTATCATCCAGGAATTGGCAGATAGACATTTAACGTTGCTTGTGTGTGTGTTTCCACGTTTTAAAAAATATGGGTGCTCCCCAAATGAAGTGGAAAAACATCATATTTCTAAAATCTGAGAAAAACATTTTCATAGAGGTAGAGAGTCAATGATCTTTTCCTTTAGCCCAATTAAAGACTAGTTTGTCTTTGGTTCATAGGTATTTGCTCATGCAGAATTGTCAGTATATTTAACAAGTGCAACCTTTTAATAGAATATTATAACACACTAGGGAGCCCCAGTAATTAAACACTGTGGTACCTTTACAGGACTAGACAGAACAAAAGGACAGAAATGAGAGTACAGAAGCAGACCCATGTGGCTGTGGGAATGTGGTGCACGACAAAGGCGACTTTTCAAATTAGTGGGGGAAATGATGTGGGGAAATTGACAATCCATTTGGAAAAATATGTAGTTAGATCGCTGTCTCACACCATTCACAAAAATCAATTTCAGCTGCATTAAAGGTCTAGCTGTGCTATTTGCCACAGATATACATAAAGATAAGGGGATTTTAACAAGTAACTGCACCTTGAAGCAGGAGGCAAATTTTTATCTGTGCATGTTTTTCCAAGGAGAGCTTCACAGTTAACACCATAATCTCATAGTAGCCCTGAGTTCCAAATGGTTGAGAACCACTTAATTAGCTAGAAGCTTCAACTCCTCCTTGAATGCAATCACCAACCACACCCAGCTCCCCCCAAGCACAGAAGTCCTTTTCCACTACTTATCATGCTTTGGTGGTTGGAATTCAAGCAAAGGCTCTATGTGGAGGGAACCATGTTTTTCCTTGCAGACCTTAGAAACCCAACCTAGTTTGAACAGTATTGGGAGGCTCCATGGAGTCTGCAGTGAGATCACTGCCCCCCAGAAATACTTGCCCATGCCAAGCCGGTGAGAACAGACAGCTTCCACTGAAATTTTCCAAACCCAATGGCTTCCACCGCATCTTCCACCATGAAAGTATCTGAAAAGGAGAAAGGGGGAGGGGAAGAAGGATGAGTGCACCCTGCAGCTGTCCTAGCATGGGGGTGTCTGGGTGGTCCCCAGCCAAGCTAATCAAAGGCAGCACATGCTGTTTCTAGAACTTATCCTAGAAAAATATTCCAGCAAGTGTGAAGCAGTATCTGGCTACTGCAACATTGTTTACACAGGAAAAACTGGAAAACACAGAACATTTATAACAGGGAGTTGGTTAAATAAATTATTATATATCCTATATATATATAAAAATTAACTATCCACATTATGAAATATGACCCATCTGTTAAAAAGAATGTGCAGATACAGAAAGATACACATAATATATTGTTAATTAATTTTTAAAAACAAAACAAGACGAAAAACAAAATATTTAATACGGTTCTATTCTTGGAAATGTATGCGTGTGTGTGTACATACGTACATGTGTCTATGCATAGAATATGTACAAGACTTTAAATTATGGCTTTATTTTTGTTGTTTTGGGAGGGGAGGAGGGAGGAATCATATGAGACTTAAACTTTCTTTTTGTAATTTATTACTTCCATAATCAGGAAAAAATACATGCTTTTTTTTTTAGCACCACCATCAGCAGCAGCAGCATCACCACCATCACCACCACCATCACCACCATCATCACCACCATCACTATCATCACCACCATCATCACATCACCACCATCATCATCACCACTATCACCATCCCCACCATCACCACCATCACCACCACCATCACCACCACCATCACCACCATCATCACCACCATCACTATCATCACCACCATCATCATCACCACCATCACTACCATCATCACCATCACCACCACCATCACTATCATCACCACCATCATCACATCACCATCATCATCATCACCATCATCACCACCATCACCATCCCCACACCATCATCATCACCACTATCACCATCACCACCATCACCACCATCACCACCACCATCACCACCACCATCACCACCATCATCACCACCATCATCACATCACCACCATCATCATCACCACTATCACTACCATCATCACCATCACCACCACCACCATCAGCAGCAGCAGCAGCAGCATCACCACCATCAACATTATCATCATCACCATCATCATCATCACCACCCCCACCATCACCACCCCCACCATCACCATCATCACCAGCATCATCACCACCATCAACATCACCACCACCATCAGCAGCAGCAGCAGCATCACCACCATCACCACCATCATCATGATCACCACCGCCAACATCATCACTGCGCAATCCTCAGCCAAGTGTTAGGCAATGATGCTGACTGGCAGGGAATGTGATGCAACCTTGCCTACTGAAGTAAGCCATGTAGGCCCAGCTCACACTTCCAGTGTCACCCTTGGGCCCCCAGGTCCTCCCAACTGCCCCTTCAAAAGACCCCTCTGAGAGCACCACCTGGGGAGGCAACCCTTGTGCCTCAGAGCTGCTGACTGTGGCCTGGGCTGATGCCCCAACTTCTGGGTCCTCTTACCATCAGTGGGATTGGCAAACTCCTTGGGCACAGCTGCCCCATCGTCCAGCTCAACAGCCTCTAAGCCCGCACGGACCCCTTCAATCTGGACCTCATGTTCTCCTGAAGCCGTGTCGTCCTCTGACCTTGTACTCTCACCTGTGCGACGGAATTTCACCACCCTACAGAACAGAGCAAATCTGGTCAAGATGGCTAGAACTCTCTCTTGATTGCCTTGCTGCACAGCTCTTGTGCCCAAGACAGGTGAAAGGCTTTTTCTCAGGGTTTGCAGAGTTGAATGGTGAGGGTTTGCATTTCTATTGAGTTGGACTTGTAGGGGAGGGAGTGACATACTTTGAGAATTATATATCAGAGCTGCCACATACAGTTGAATAAGTTGGGCACTGCACAATTCCAGGGGGTCCTATTCACTTGATAAGCTATGTGAACAAGGACATTTTTGTTCAAAACCTGAACACTACTTGGAAGCACATTTGTTTCAGAATTTAGATTCATTTGTATGTAACAGTAGTACAAATTTGGTCACCCAAAGGTTACATTAGGCCCAGAAAAAGTTTAAAATTCAAAATGGATGCCAAAATTTTCAAATCGGGAGAATTCACATAAAAAAAACAGACAAACAAACAAAACAACAGACTTCAGATGTCTCTTGAAAAAGTGGCCATCTGAGGCCCACAATCCTGCATGGTAATTGTGGCTAGATCTGGGCAGTGGTGTTCCCTTTAGATGGGATATGCACTCCTCAGTTGACCACAGTCTCCTCTTCTCCAAATTACTTCCAGTCCTGAGGGTCTTTTGCCACTTATCCCTACACTTGCTCTGTGTTCCTCTCACTTGGCCCTTTGTCTCATTTTGTCTTGCCTGGTAGGTATTTAAGTTTGAGACCCTATGGACCCCACTGCCATGCAATATGTTCCTTCAAACTATGCTGCTGCTCATTACTCTGGGAAAAGCCCTGGTTTCTCTGAGCAGCAGTTTCTTCACCTGGGACCGAGAGGAAAAATCACCAGTCTCCTTCCAACTTTTCTTACTTCTAAACACAAAACTCCTGCTGTCTGCCAGCCATGTGGTGGGCTTTGGGGTCCTGGTACTGACAGGTGATGTGTTCTGCCCTCAAAGTCTCACAAGGGGAGAGCAATATTGAATGTGTAAGGCTCATTTCTATCAGGGCTTTGAAAAAAGTCTGGGGTGTCCTGCACATGAAATAGCAGAGGGGCTTTATGAGCAACTGAAGAACAAATTTGATCAATGGTTTAAAAAGGTTTTTAAAAAGAGAAATACCTAAGTACAAAATATTACTGCTATTATATTTACTGCATTATTCCATGTATTTCACCAGAGAATAACTTGGCACAGACAGGGTAAATCTTTGGATTTCAGAAGTATGGGGAACATGCCCTGCTTGTGAAGTTCTAGAAAAGACAGATGAAATGACAGCAATTTTGTAAATACCTGGAAACTCCACTCCTTGGCAAGGCTGGGCTTGGAAAGCCCAAGCTGTCAAGTTCGTCTTGGCTGAAAGTGTGGGGCCCAGCACAAAAGACAGGGTTTGCAGGCAGAACAGCTGGGTTTGAAGCCTGGTGCTAACACTTCATCCCATCTACCACCAACACCACCATCTACTAGCACTGAGCTTATACTCTGTGTAAGTTATAGCTGTTTCCCACGCACTTGATCTGCACAACAGTTCTGTGAAGTTGGTATTATCATTACCATTTTGTAGACAAGAAAACTGAGGCCCCAGAAGCCACGTGACTTGTCCACTATCACATAGCTAAAGAGATATGCAGCCAGAGTTCAATCCCAGGTCTGCCTGGCTCAAAACCTTGTTTTCCTGGCCAACGAGAGGATACTATTTCTCCGAGTCCTTCTGTTGCTCCCCATTTACTGTAATTTTTTTCATAAAAAGGACTTATTTTGAAATATATTAAGCACAGAAAATTATATAGGTAACAGTGAGAGAGAAATATCTTTGTTCCTACTGTCTAGCTTAAGCACTAAACGCTACTATTAGGTTGAACCATATGAAGCTGCCAACATTTGGCCGTAATTCAGTTGAACCCACCATGTCTCTTTCCCTCATCTTCATAGATAACACTCTTCCTTGATCAGGGCTCTTTACGAGCACCGTGACTTGATTTAATCCTCACAGTAACCCTGAGAGGTGGGGACCGCTATCATCCCTATTGGATAAGATAAACACGTAGTCTCCCTGAGCCTCAGTTCACCTCTCTTATAAATTGGGTGTAACAATCATGTCATAGGTTGGGTTCCCAAGAAGCAGGGCTTGAAATGAGGATTTTTTTTATGTGGTAAAATATATATAACGTAAAATTTGCCATTTTAACCATTTTAAAGTGTACATTTCTGTGGCATTATCACATTTACAGTGTTGTGTAACCAATGCCACCATCAATCTACAGAACTCGTTCATCTTTCCCAACTGGAACCACGTACTCATTAAAACTAATTCCCCATTCCTCCTACCCAGTCACTGGCAACCACCATTCTACTTTCTGTCTCTATAAGTGTGACTGCTTTGGGAACCTCATATTAGTGGAATCATCCAGTGTTTGTCCTTTTGTGTCT
>NW_007726640.1:311101-313341 GCF_000696425.1 Galeopterus variegatus | reverse complement strand
TCTGTGGCATTATCACATTTACAGTGTTGTGTAACCAATGCCACCATCAATCTACAGAACTCGTTCATCTTTCCCAACTGGAACCACGTACTCATTAAAACTAATTCCCCGGGCCAGCCCGGTGGCGCACTGCTACAGTGCGCTGCTTGTAAAATTTGCCATTTTAACCATTTTAAAGTGTACATTTCTGTGGCATTATCACATTTACAGTGTTGTGTAACCAATGCCACCATCAATCTACAGAACTTGTTCATCTTTCCCAACTGGAACCACGTACTCATTAAAACTAATTCCCCATTCCTCCTACCCAGTCACTGGCAACCACCATTCTACTTTCTGTCTCTATAAGTGTGACTGCTTTGGGAACCTCATATTAGTGGAATCATCCAGTGTTTGTCCTTTTGTGTCTGGCTTATTTCCCTTAGCCTAATGTCTTCAAGGTTCATCCATATTGGACATGTGTCAGAATTTCCAACTTTTTTAAGGCTGAATCCTTTTGCAGGATACACCATATTTTGTTTATCCATTCATTCGTTGATGGACACTTGGGTTTCCTCCACCTTTTGGTTATTGTGAATAATGCTGTAATAAACGGAGTGTACAAATATCTGTTTGAGTCCTTGCTTTCACTTTTTGTGGGGTATGTACCCAGAAGTGGAATTGCTGGATAACATGGTAATTCTATGTTTAATTTTTTGAGGAATCATCATACCATTTTTCACAGCAGATGCACCATTTCATATTCTCACCAATAACACATGAGGGTTTTAATTTCTCCACACATTTGCCAACACTTGTTATTTTCCATTTGTTTGGTAACAACCATCCCGATGGGTGTAAAATGGCATTTCATTGTGGTTTTGATTTTTGCATTTCCCTAATAGTGAGCAACTTTTCATGTGCTTTTTGGCCATTTGTATATCTTTTTTTGGAGAAATATCTATTCACATCTTTTGCTCATTTTTAAATTGGAGTTTTTGTTGTTGTTGTAGAGTTATATTTCTTTATGCATTCTGGATATTGATCACTTATCAGATATATGATTTGTGAATATTTTCTCCCATTCCTTGCGTTGTCTTTTCACTCTGTCGATTGTGATCCTTTGACACATCAAATTTTTTTATTTTGATGTAGTCCAATTTGTCTATTTTTACTTTTATTATCTGTGTCGTTTGTGTCATGTCCAAGAAGTCACTGTCTAATCCAATGGTATGAAGGTTTCCCCTATGTTTTCTTTTAAAAGTTTTATAGGTTTAGCTCTCTGATCCAATTTGAGTCAGTTTTTGTACATGGTGTAATAAGGTTCCAACTTCATTCTTTTGCATATGGCTATCCAGTGTTCCTAATACCATTTGTTGAAAAGACAGTCCCTTTCCTTGTTGAATGGTCTTTGCACTCTTGTTGTAAATCATTTGATCAAGTCGTTTGATATGAAGGCTTATTTCTGGGCTCTCTATTCTATTCCATTGATCTCTATGTCTGTACTTAGGTCAATACCACCCTGTTTTGATTGCCATAGCTTTGTAGTAAGTTTGAAATCAGGAAGTGTGAAACCTCCAATTTTGTTCTTATTTTTCAAGATTGTTTTGGCTATTCAGTGTCCCTTGAGATTCCATATTAATTTTAGGATGGATTTTTATATTTTTGCAAAAAAATGAGATGGGATTCTCATGCAAGTGATTTCCTTACGAAGTGCTCTCAAGAGAAACCCACTGGAATTAAGGGAAGCAGGATAAGGCAGGGGAGAAATCTAAGCAAGGATGTGGTTCCTGCTGAAGTCTACTCTCAGACTGATCCCACAGGAAACTCTGGAGCGTGAATCGTACAACTGAGATGGTCCCACCAAAGGTGTGGGGTCTGGGCTGTTATACCCTCACATCAACCCTCACATCAGCCAGTCCTTGGTCACCCCACCCCCAGGGGTGGAGGGCACAACCTCCCAGGCAAGGTGACTCCCTTGCCCTAGAGCAACCCTCTAGAGAAGACTGCAGCTGTGAGCTGTGAACAGCCAACACTGGCAGCAACTGGGGATGTACCAGCCAGGTGAAGGGTACCAACCATTTCTGTGACAAATAAATCATTATACAAATTCATTCAAAAGCGATATATGTATGCTCCCTCATACTCCTTAGGTAAAAGCTTTCAAACCATACAGCTAGTATATGGCACTTGCTATAAGCCAAGAACAATGCTAAGCCCCTTATAATACCTTCTGTTACCCTGAAAATTAACCTATAATA
>NW_007726640.1:306594-310409 GCF_000696425.1 Galeopterus variegatus | reverse complement strand
CTAGAGCAACCCTCTAGAGAAGACTGCAGCTGTGAGCTGTGAACAGCCAACACTGGCAGCAACTGGGGATGTACCAGCCAGGTGAAGGGTACCAACCATTTCTGCGACAAATAAATCATTATACAAATTCATTCAAAAGCGATATATGTATGCTCCCTCATACTCCTTAGGTAAAAGCTTTCAAACCATACAGCTAGTATATGGCACTTGCTATAAGCCAAGAACAATGCTAAGCCCCTTATAATACCTTCTGTTACCCTGAAAATTAACCTATGAGTTAGGTACTGTTTTTACACCCATTTTATAGATGAGGAAACAGATGCTCAGAGAGGTTAAGGCATTTGCCCTAGGTCACACAGCTTGAAGAAACTGAGGCTTCAGCCTGGTTGCCATTGGTATTAGAGTCCTTGGTCCCAATCACTGGGCATCAAGTCAGTGCCTCCCCCAAGCATTCATGTGTCTGCGGAATGAATGTGAGGCCGGAACTGAGCTGGCCTGTGTGGATGTGTTTGCCAGACAGTGGAAAATGGTGTGCTCTGGGGCAGGAATCAAAAGACACAGGTTGATTCCAGCCTGGCTGACAGCTCTTCAGACTGTCACATAAATGCTGAAGTTCTCAAACTAGACGGAGCCTCAGCCCCTCAACAGCTGATTATAATACAGATGCCCCCAGAAGGTCTGATTCAAAAGGTCTCTGCTGGGGACTAAGAATTTGCACTTCTAACACATCCCCAGGTGGTGCTGATGTTGCTGATCTGGGGACTGCTTTCGCGCATCAGAGGAAGACAAATAAGTCTGCTGCTCCCCACCCCCACACCTCATCATGAAGCAGTCATGCTAAAGGACCCAGCCCTGAGGAGCCCCCAGTCTCAGTTGGCTGAGCGGGGTACCCACAGGCCACCCTCCTTACCTAAGAGAACTATGACACAGGACTCAGACAAACATCCCTGCATCTGGAGCTGGGGCATCACTTACAGTTGGAAGGCAGATGTTACTTAGTAGCAAAGCCTTAGAGACAGACTGCCTTAGGCCCAGACATCTGGTTAGAAGGTGGGACCTGGGGCATCTCTTAAACAGCATTTGTCCAGCAAGAGCACAATTTTATTCAGAGTAGCTTTTGGGGAATGCTGATGGAAATTATGGGGGTGCTGTAAAGCCAGTGGTGTGCCTGTAAAACGGCTCTCCAATACCCGCCCCCCACCTCTGCAAAATATTGGTTTATAACATTTGCCAATATCCATGGGGTAAATACTCCATGATGGCCAACTTCAAGCTACTAATGGTTAAATAACAGGCTCCAAAAATTCCTGAATATTTAACAATCTGCCCTCTAGAGCTGGTATGAGCAGGCTGTAACACATCACTGCAAAAAAATGTCCTCAAACTACTGACACATGCTACAATACAGATGAACCTTAAAAACATTATGCTGAATCCAAGAAGCCAGTCACAAAAGGTCACATATATACGTTTCCATTTATATGAAACATACAGAGTAGGGAAAGTCATAGAAACAGACAGCAGGTTAGTGGTTGTCAGGGGCTGGGAGACTGTCGGGGAGTGGGGACTGACTGCTTAATAGGTATGGGGTTTCCTTTTGGGCTGATGAAAATTCACAACATTATGAGTATACTAAATGCCACTGAATTGTACACTTTAAAATGGTAAAAATGGTAAATTTTACGTTATGTATATTTTGCCATCTAAAAAAAACCCCATCAACTCTTAGCACTGCCACAGATATTACTGGAATCCATTTGTTCATTTATTCAACAAATATCTGTTGAGCACCTGCCTTGTGCCAGGCCCAAAGGTGCTGCTGCAGTGCTCATAGTCCACATGGAGTGGGACAGGCGTTTAAAACACATGAAATGCTGCAAAATAAAATAAACTGGGTGCTGTGAAAGGCTTGTGGTAAGGATGACATTTCAAGTCTGGAACTCATGAAGTAAGGGTTGGTGTGAAATGGGTTTCAGGGAGGGAACTACAGTGAAGAGGGCTCCCTGTCCCAAGAAGCAACCTCCAAATCAAAAACATAAACAGTCCTCCCCCAGGAATTCACAGAAGATGTAAATATAGAGAACTGTTAGGGGAAGGAAGGAAATGAACATTTACATACAGTACCAATTCACTTTTAGGGATGAAGGGAAGGTCAATAGATCACTCCTGACTCTGAGGATAACATGACAGGAGGAAATGACTGTGTGGCCTCATAATCTTTCTTGAATACTGCTTTTATCACATTTCCTCTTCAAGGACCATCCACGGTGCCCCACTTTCTCTGTGACTAATAGTGACCACCACAACCCTTTTGGAAGGTAATTTGTGATATCTTCGAAAATTTTAAATGCTCTGTGCTCCCACCCAGAACCATTCTGCTGGCAATTCATGATAGGGACAGACACAGCAGGCAATGATTTACAATACAAATGACTGATATGGATTGCTAGTTTGCCACGTGTCAGGTGGAGAGTTCAGTGCTTTGTATGGATTATTTTATTTAATCTTCACTGTCACTATCCCCATTTTTCAGATGAGAACACTTAAGCACAGAGGGGCTGGGAGATTGCTGAAGATCACACAGTAAGTGTCTAAGCCAGGCTCTGGCAAAGCCATCTGACTTCAGAGTTCCCACTCCCTGCCACTCTGTGATATTCTCTTCTGGTGCTAGCCTGCTGTTGCAGCTTTGCTTGTAATAGGTAGCACAAAATAGAAACAATCATGGGGGGAGAGATTAAATTGATTATGGAACATCCATTTAAGAAAATATTAAAAAAACTTTTAAGTTGATCTGTATCACAATAGCCAAAGGGGAAGGTAATCCATGTGTTCATTGGTGGATAAATAGATAAACAAAATGTGGTATATCCATACAATACAGTATTATCCAGCACTTAAAAGGAAAGAATTCTGACATGCTACAACATGAGTGAACCTTGAAGACATTATGCTAAGTGAAATAAGCCATTCACAAAAGAACAAATATATGCTTCAACCTATAGGAAGAGGCCTAGAATAGTCAAACTCACAGAGATAGAAAGTAGAATAGTGGTTACCAGGGGTTGGGGAGAAGGGAGAATGGGGAGTTAGTGTTTAATGGGATACAGCTGGGGAAGATGAAAAAATTCTGGAGATGAACGGTAGTGATGGTTGCACAACATTGTAAATGTATTTAATGGCACTAACAGTGCATTTAAAATTGTCAAAATGTAAATTTTATGTTATGTCCATTTTTCCACAATGAACACATGCATACGTGCACACACACACCCTCATGAGGGTTAAGTGAGTTTGATGACCAGGAAAACCATGGGCATTGAGTAAGTATTAGCTTCCCTCCAACCAGCTTTATCCAAGTCACCTCTCTACCCTGAGCATGGAGTACATTGACCTCTGTAAAATGTGACTTTGAGAAAACGGCTTAGCTCCCTGCAGTTTTAAACCAGGATCTGTTCGCATTTCTTCTTCTGGCAAACCACTGGAGACCAGGGCACCTTTGCTTATTAAAGCTTGTTTTAAAACAGAGATAAAGAGGGCCATCTGACATTATACTCAGAAAGCCAGACTACATTTTGAATCAGTCGGGCTACTAAAAGTATGTAACAATTACATGAGCCAAGATTTCTCAAGAAAAAAAAGATGTAATATGAAAGAAAAAGAAAATAGCAGTGGCATATGTTAAATATATGAGGGCTTCAAAACAGCCTGGCTCACATTTTCTTGGCATTTGTTGTGTGTGTGTATATATATATACATATATATATATGTATGTATATATATGGCATATAATTTACCAAAATAGCAAGGAACATCTA
>NW_007726640.1:294241-306419 GCF_000696425.1 Galeopterus variegatus | reverse complement strand
AAAAGAAAATAGCAGTGGCATATGTTAAATATATGAGGGCTTCAAAACAGCCTGGCTCACAATTTCTTGGCATTTGTTGTGTGTGTGTGTATATATATATATATATATATACATATATATATACATACATACATATATATATATATGTATGTATATATATGGCATATAATTTACCAAAATAGCAAGGAACATCTATTTTACATAATTTTGCTATTTAAGGCAGAGAAAAACTTGAGGAAATAGCTGTCAACCTAAAGATTTTTTTTTGGTACCATCATGTAATTTATCTTAGAACCTTAAATTAGGGCCTGTGACTTGATTACAGTATTTTGGATAAGGAAGTTTTCTCTCTTTTCATCCGAGCTTCTGGACTTGTAGCCCTGGAGTTCATGAATCTATCAGACTTAAAAGGAAGCTTAAACTGAACTGTGATTATTGTGGAGCAACATTTAAAGTCCTGCATGAAGAGAAGTGGTCTACCCTAGGAAAGAAGAGAGCCTGAGTCTGGCAAATAGACTGACCTGTGTTTGAATCCGCCTTCCCTTGCCATTCAGTAGCTGTGTGAGCATTTAAAGTCCTGCATGAAGAGAAGTGGTCTACCCTAGGAAAGAAGAGAGCCTGACTCTGGCAAATAGACTGACCTGTGTTTGAATCCGCCTTCCCTTGCCATTCAGTAGCTGTGTGACCCTGAGTAGGTCACTTTACCTGTCTGAGTCTCAGTTTCCTCACCTGTAAAATGGAGATGGTAATTCCTACCTCACAGGGTTGCCATGGAGATGAGAGGAGTCAATGTACAGAGATGAGCTGGAAGAACCTGGAACAATCTCTCAGTATTTTAATAAGCATTTATTGAGGGCTGACTATGTACTGAGTGCCAGAATACAAAGGGGAACAAAAGGGACATGGTTCCTGTGCCCACAAAGTGGGTGCTGTAGTTGGGGAGATGGTTAACATACAAGTAAACAGATACATCATTACACACTTGCAAATAAATGTATCTTGAGAAGGAAGCAAATGGGGTGCCATAGTAAAGAACCACTGGGGTGAGGAGTGGTCAGAGAAGACCTTCCTGAGGAGACTGAGGTCAGGGGAACAAGGACAGTCACACACAGATGGGGGGAGAGTAGAGAGAGCAGCTAGTGCAAAGGTCAGAGAAACAGGCTGGAGCATGCAGAGCTCTGGAGACCACTGTGAGGACTGTTAGTGTTATCTCAAGACAAATGGATCACCACTGAAGGGTTTCAAGTGGCAGTGAGAAGGTGGAAGATGATCAGAGTTGAGTTTTGAGAAGGTCACACAGGCATATTCGTCCACAAGAGGAGAAATGTTGGAAAACATTTTAAATATGTTTTATTATTATTTTGGTATGGTTAGGTCAAGAGATCAGGAGAAGAATGCCATTGAAAAGACATACTCAGTTATACTTACAGATCCCAAGAAGGGGCATACCACACCATGGGGGACCACATGGGGAAGTACCAGGGACAGTCAGGAGGCAGAGAGAAAGCGTGGGCAAGAGCTTTTGTTGTGCTTTCCATGGAAAGGATTGGGAGAGGCAGGGTAAGCAGGCTTAGGATTGGCTAGCTTGAGTAAGTTTATCAGACTCTGGAGTATAGGGGCTGTCCTTAGTTGTCTGGTACCTGGATCTGGGGTGACAAGGGCAGGTCAATGTGGCTGAGCATCTGAGAGCCCTGCAAGAACCTAAAAAAGGACGTGGTAGGATTTGTGGGCTCTGGATTGGTAGGTTTGCATATGAAAGGCACACTCACTGGTGAGCTGTTTGCTATCTCTAGGAATTAGTAAACTCTGAGAAAAGCAGACATTTCAGGATCAGCAAGCCCTCAAGATGTCAAAACATGAGAATACAGAAAATCAAAGTCATGGTTAATACTGACATATGGCTAGAGAGGAAGCAGGGAGACCAGGGAAGAGGCTGTGTGGTCAGTGGGCAAGAGGTGATGGTGGCTTGGACTTAGGGCTTGCAGGGGTGGAGGACTGAAGCTTTCATTATATAGGAGTCCTTCTCTCTCCTCACATTCTTCCTATTAGTACAGGGAGACATCTTCATAGAGAGACTCATCTGCAATTCTAACCAGCAGAGGGCCACAATATAACAAGGGTCCACCATTTTGGGGGAACTTGGTAAAAAACACTGACAACCAGCACCACTTAGTTTTGTTCCACATACCTTGGCTATGTGGCACTGGGCTTCTTTGGAGTCTGAAACCTAACCCCCTTAACCCTGGCCTAATGGAGTTAGATGCTGTGCACTTGGAGCAGCAGAACCTGCCAAGGTCACTAACCTATGGACTTGCTTTGTCTCTTTCAAGACAAGACCTGGGGCACTCCCTGATCCATGCGACTTGGGAAGAGCCTTTTCAGGGAACAGACCTCTGTCTTCAAATTTTTGACATCCTGGCATGTGAAAGAAGGTACCTGTTCATCTTGGACCCCAAGAACAGAGCCTGAATTTCTGGGTATAAGGAAGAAGGAAGCAGATTTCAACTCAATAAAAGGAGAAGTCTTCTCAAGCAGAGAAGTTCAGAGATGAAAAAGGCTAATTTAAGAGGTAGTTGGCTCCCCTTCAGGACAGGGATTCCAGGAGAGGCAGGTGTCCATCGGATTGGCTCAGGGGTAATGATATTTAATATTTAGGTATCATTTCAACCTGCCAGGTCCAAGCCTGAGTGCTATGAACTATCTTACATAACAATACTTAACAACCTTTGGAGGGAGGTATTATCAATATCCCCAGCTTACAGACAAGCAAACTGAGGCTCGGAGAGCTTAGACTAATTGGTTCAGGTCTCTTAGACAGTACAGAGTGTACTAGAACCCTGGCCCAAGTAGCTCCAAAACCTGTGATCTTAACCGATCAGCCAATGCTTCTCTAACTGAGGCAAAGAACACCCATAGGGAACTGATTAAAATGTTAATTCCTGGGCCATACTGCAGACCTAATGCTTTTACATCTCTGCATAGTGGGGCCCAAGAGTATAAATTTTAATAAGATGTTGCTGGTGGCCACGTAAGTTTGTAAGTCACTGCTTGATGCCTTCTTGCCCTGAATTGGGGATATAGGGTATGAAGCGCTGGATGTGATGATTTTTAAGGTCCCTTCCATACTCAAATATCTAGAAGGGTATAATTAATGGAAATTTTAGTTCTATGTGGATTTTATTTATTTGTATTTTCCTGCCATGCCCATCAACCTGAATATCAATGAGCTTGTTCCCTGGATAGTAGACCACTAGCTTATACTCCAGACAAAAGATAATGATAAAAAATCAGTAATAGTCAACATTCATGAAGCCCTTACCAGGTGCTGGTAGCTTTGCTAAGCACTTTATGAGCACTTCAAGGAACCCTTGTGTCCTATGAGGTGGGTGCCATTGCTGTCCCCACTTTACAGATGATGAAACTGAAGCCTAAAGAAGAAAAGTAATTTGCCCAAGGTTACCCATCAAGTTAGCAGGGAAGTCAGGATCTGAGCCCAAGTCTACTTGAATGGACAGCCCACTTACTTAATCATTCTCTGACATGGCCTCAGTGGAGGAGGTGGGTAACTCTTCTGATTGGAGGAATAGAAGGCCTGTGCTATAACCTTCCAGGTAATTTGTCTTTGTAACTTATTTATCACTCGTTCATTCAACAAGCATGCAGTGAGGACTTTCTCTATATCAGGCCAATTTCTTGCCCTCATTTCTGGCCTTTTACCAAAGGTACATTGAGGATTGTGGAAGATACACACATTGCTGAGAGAACACGTACCAGGGTTCCAACATGACTAAAATCAGAGAAGTGAGGTTTTAAGAGAAATCCAAAGATGCTCTATAAATAGAGTGACCGAACGATTTATCATCTAAAGAACAACATTTTAGAGCAGTAGTTCTCAACCCGGGATGATTTAGCCCCCCAGGGGACATCAGCAATGTCTGGAGACAGTTTTGATGGTCACGACTGGGGTGGGGATGGGTTTGTGATATCTGGTGGGTAGAGGTCAGGGATGCTGTTAAACATCCTCTGATGCATAGAACGGGACCCCACCACAAAGCATTATCTGGTTTAAAATGTGAATAATATCAAGGTCGAGAAATCCTGGGTTAAGGAGTGAAAGAGATACTACTAATAGTTACTCCAGAACAATCGCCATATCCAGAATGATACCAGGCACACCCATCTAGAGAGCTTAGAATCACAGTCTTTTAGAGCTGAAAATGTTCTTAAACGTGACCCAAGCACCCCTTTATGTTTCAGGGAAGTTGAATAGATTGCCCAAGATTACACTATGACTCACATGTAAATCTGAATAATTCTGTAGACAACCCAGAGAAGACTTTGGCTGGGGCTGTAAAGCCACTCTGTAGGCCAGCAGGCCCTGGAACAATCCTCCCTAAGACCAAACGCCACTCAAGCAATGACCTCTTTGCAGGAAGATTTTCTTTCTTTGGCCTCCAGATGGCTCCCCTTATGTCACTGAAACACACATCCCTTAGGGGTGAAGCTGGCTGGCGTAAAATGTAAATGTGTTTAAAATGAAGGAGTATGAGTGGCTTTGAGCTTGAGGGTTTCAAGGCTTTGGTGCGTTACCTTTGAGGATCCCCAGGCTATTACAATAACTCCTTACTTTGTGCCTGAAGAGGGTGACAATGAACCCCTATCTCTCCTCCTTAGCCAGGGAACCTCCCCTTCTGTCCCACTGGGCCTCAGGGGGATGGGAGCCAGCGAGAAGTCTCACGTGTGCTTTTGCCACCTACTCTGATCCTGTGTTTCTATGCAGAGGTCTCCTCGGTTAGAGGAAACAAAAGCTGCTGCTAGCTCCTCCTCTAGAACTCAAAACACAAATCCTTACCAGGGTTAACGAGGGCCCAAAGAGTTCACCTGGGACAATTTCAAGAACAATAGTCATGTAATTATTGCAGCATTATTCACAATAGCCGAGATAGGGAATCAATCTAAGTGTCCATCAATAGATGAATGGATAAGAAAATGTGGTATATACACATAATGGAATACTATTCAACCTAAAAATAAGAAAATCCTGTCACGTGCAACAATGTGGATGAACCTGGAAGGCATTATGTTAAGTGAAATGAGCCAGGCACAGAAAGACAAATATCACATGATCTCACTTATATGTGGAATCTAAAATAGTTGAACTCATAAAAGCAAAGAGAATGATGGTTACTAGGGGATTGTGGGATGGGGAGGATTGGGGAGATGTTGGTCAAAGGATACGAAATTTCAGTTAGATGGAAGGAATAAGTTCAAGAGATCTATTGTATAACATGGTGATTAAATTGCTAAGAGGGTAGATTTTAAATGTTCTCACCACAAAAACATAAGTGTATGAGGTAATGCATATATTAATTAGCTCAATTTAGCCATTTCACAATGTATACGTATTTCAAAACAATATGTTGCACACCATAAATATATACACTTTTTGTCAATTTAAAAAAGTAACTTTAAAAAATAGTCATGTAGTGATTTAGCCATTTCACAATGTATACATATTTCAAAACAATATGTTGCACACCATAAATATATACACTTTTTGTCAATTTAAAAAAATAACTTTAAAAAATAGTCATGTAGTCAGTAAGTCAAACTGCTGTTTTCCCAACCTCCCTGATAATTTAGCCATTTCACAATGTATACGTATTTCAAAACAATATGTTGCACACCATAAATATATACACTTTTTGTCAATTTAAAAAAGTAACTTTAAAAAATAGTCATGTAGTCAGTAAGTCAAACTGCTGTTTTCCCAACCTCCCTGATCTTTTAACTTCTGCTGCTGATTAAGCCCAGCAGAAATCAGGGGAAGATTCGATGAAGTGATGAACTGAAGCTCAATCTCAAAAGACAGGGTTTGTAAGAAAGGAGAGAGAGAATGGACTGAGCAAACATGAGATGAAGTCCCAACTCCTTGTCATGTACTACAAGGCCCTGTATGGCCTGGTCCCTGTCATCCTTTGCAGTCTTCCTTTGAGCCACCTGTTCATTTTGCTCCACTGGCTGATTTTGACAAACACCATGCTTTTTCTGACTTTAGGGCTTTTACCCATACAGTTCCCTCTTCCTGGAATGCTACATATCCCGTCTCCTTTTCCTGGAAGATTCCTACATGTCTTTGGGGGCTCAGCTCAAATGGCACTTCCTCAAGGAAGCCTTCCTTTATCTTCCCCCACCCCATCTAGAATGACTTTCCTTGCTGCACTAGTCCTTTATAGCACTTAAGAAAATTCTCATAATTATTTGTGCAGTGATGTGTTCAATGTTTGCCTCTCCCACTAGACCAGTGCTGTCCAATAAAACTTGCTGCAATTATGGAAATATTCTAGATTTATGCTGTCCAATATGGTAGCCACTAGCCACATGTAGCTATGGAGCATCTGAAATGTGGTTAGTGCAACTGAGAGACTGATTTTTAAAACTGCTCATATTTTATATTGTATATTATACTATATAAATTATTTCATGTACAAATTACATAATTTAAATTAATTAAAGTTTAATAGCCACATGTAGTTATAGCAAAGACATGTGGCTATCATATAGGACATTGCATCTCTAGATTGTGAGCTCCTTAAGTGCAGGTACCATTGTACCTTGTTCAGTTGTAGAATCTTTCATACCAAGGATGATACCCAAGTAAATCAATGAATGAATGAGTGAATCAATCAACCAATCAATGTATTCTGCAAAACTTGCTTTCAAAAAATCATCCTAGAAAGGGAAAACCCAGAAAAGTCTGACTTACACAAGGTCATACAATAAAGCAGAACTGGATGCAAAATCTCAGCTTCCGAAATCTTCTGTACATGGTACTGTCCCTGAGTGGACAGCAGGTGAAAGATAAGGGTTGTTTGTTGTTTCAATGAACCACCCCAGAACTGAGTGAAGGTGCCTCCAAGTGCAAGAAAGGGCTGTTTTCTTAGGCACCCTCATCCCCTTTCCCCCTCCTCCGACCCTGTAAACTACTTAGTGGGTTATAATCTATTAACACTCAGCTTCCTACAGGACTGAGCCTGTTCCAAAGTCCACTCTTGCCAACCTTCTACAAGGCACTCTGAATTTTTTTTAACCATATTGCGCTCAGGAAATCTGCTGCCTGCAATCTGTGCATAATATTCACAGGGTGTTGTTTTAAAAACATCTAAGTCGTGATTTATAACCCACTCAGATTCACTAGGCTAGTCCTTTTAGCTTACTCTTTCTTATATAAATTGAAGTCAACAAATTTCAGGGCTAATTCTGACTTCATTCAAATATGGTTTGGTGTTTGCAGATTACAATTTTTGGAAGTCCAGCACAGAGAACCTACATATTTTTTTTTCATAAATGATTTTTCAGATATAATATTAATAATAGTTAATATGTGTTGAGTGCTTTGTGTCTGCTAAACATTTAGCACATATCTCATTTGATCTTTACAATAATCCTATGAATCAAGTACTATTATGATCTTTATGGCTAGAGAAACTGAGTCTCAGAAAGGTTAAGTTACTTGTTTAAAATCACACAGCAGAAAGTGGCAGAGTCAGGATTTGGACCCAAGTCTGTCTGACTCAAGAACCAATGTTCTCAACCAGTATACAAGTTGGTCTCTGTAATATGTATTGTATGTATTTATATTCATCAGAAGGAATGATCAAGAAACTTAACTCTGGGGAATAAGACTGGGGTTTGGGAAGAGAGAAACTTACTTTTCATTCTTGTGCTTCTCTTTGAACTTTGTTTACCATATATACTATTTGGTACATTACATTATGTATTTATATAAGAAACTAAATTAAAATTAAAATTAAAATAAGTAAAAACCTCTTTCAATTTTTACTTTTTTTAACTAAGGAAGAAATTGTCATGATAATATCATGTCTATATATTAGTAGATTACATATACACTAATCTTTTGCAAAGTTCATATACTCTGACATTATTTGAAAATTTATCTCAGTACAACTGCAGTTCCAGTATGTATTTTTATTCTAAGTACCAAATTTCATATTTCTGTCTTTGATATTTTTAAAATTTGAGGATAATAGTTTGGTTTTTCAGCACGAGATTTATTTTCAATGAAAGTGGTATGTTTTCTTTGAGAGATTTGCACTCAGACATTTACATTTTTATGTACTCATACATCAACCTCTGGATATTATAACTGAGCATTCCTTAGCATTTGTGAAATAATGCTGTATTACATAACAAAATATGCTATTTGTGGATCAATTAATAAAAGCTTAAAAGTAAAATTTAAATTAATTAACATTTAAAAATGAAAATTAATTTTACACTTATTGAGAAACAAACATTACAATCCCCTTCAGTACTCAGAGCCTCAGAGAGCTGTATCAGTCACACTAAAAGTCACTTGGGAGAATTCCTCAATAGCTTAGAGGAAAAAACACACCATTTTTTAAGTCAAGAAAATACACACATGCTAAATGATAACGTATCCTTTCCAACAAACCCAAATAGAGTCTACTGTTACCATCCAAATGGCTAGTGATTCCAAAAATTAAAGCCCCCCCCAAAATGCTCATTTTAATGCCCCCTCTCATACTCTTGACTTGCTTAACAAATCACCATCTGCTTGTAGTAGGAAAAATCCGTTAGCCCCTCTAAAAGGCCCCTGTCCTTTCCATTGCTTGGTCCTTTTCCCCCAAGATTATCAGAGCAAATTTGGTGTCCCTTAAAAATTCTTATCCTCAAAGGACTGTATTCCTGGTGTTCACAATGGTGAGTCTCACTCTAGCTAGCTGTTACAAAAACCTTTCATTCAGAAGGAGGCAAGAGGTTTCAGCGACAGTGCACAGCCCTCTCATTCACACAGTCATAAACAACAGGACTTCGCCTAAGCCTCTTCTCTGGAAGGGAATCCTGGCTTTTTAGAAACCAGTTTGCAACATCAGTATCATTGCCTTCTGAAAGACCTTGCAGAGAAATTAGGAATTTCACAGCATAGGAGAAGGGCTGGAAAGAACCCATGTCATTGCATAGACTCATCAATCCAGTCCACATTTCAAAACAGCAGCTAATGCTTTCTTAAAGCACAGACCTCAAAATCCCTTTAGGATTGAGAGCAACTAAAAGGGAAAGCATAACATTCGTGGCTCCCCATAAAATCCTGACGGATCTGAAAAAGAGTCACAGATACAGAGGCTGGGATGTTGGGTTAGGAAAATGGCTTGTCTCCTCCGGGCCTAATTCCCTTCTCAGAAACAGTTCCCTTTAAATTCCAGAAGCCGTGCAGAGATGCACCCCCCTTCCCACCCACCGGAGGTTTTTGTTTTTTAAAAGAAAGCCTGTCTGCCTCTTACTCGCCCCCATAATACTCACGGCAGCTGCCTGAGCTGGAATAAGTCCTCCTCCATGTCCGCGCTGTGCCAGGACGAGCCCTTTTCATGGCCCTTACATGGTAGTGGTGGATGATGAGCGCTTGGGGCTTCAGCACCGGGATGCCGGACAGCTCCCGCGCCGCTTCCTCGCTCTTCCGCCGGCAGCTGTTCGGGGGAGGGAGCCGCCGGGGACCAGCCCACGAGACAAAGCCGCCACCGCCAGGAGACCGCGGCGAGAGTGGGCGGAGAGGAGGGGGCGGAGGGCAGAGCAGGCTGTGCGGGGAGAGGGGGCGGGGAGGGCCCTTCTGCTTGGAGGAGCCACAGCCTCTCTGTGGCTGGTGGTGCTTTGCTGGCGTGCCTTGGGGCACAGCAGCCTCAGAAATGGCTGTCGAGGGACCAATGAGCGCCCTTTGGTTGACTACACCTCTTTAATGTTTATTTGTAGGTATTCATTAATGTTATTAGTATGATCCTCTTAAAATCCAGGCTGCTATAACAAATACAGGTATGCATTTAAAATACATATAGTCATGCATTTAAGTACTTCTTATTGAGCACCTTCTGTGTGCCAGTCACTGTAATAGGCACTGGGCATATGACAGAACAAATTGGATATGTCATTGTCATCGTGGAGCTGAAGGTCTAGTGAAGTGAATCAATAAAAAAGTAAATTATGAGAAAGCCAAAGTTCACTCATTAATTCTCTCAACAAGCATCACTGAGTGGTTTCTACAGCCCTGTACCAATGAGCGCCCTTTGGTTGACTACACCTCTTTAATGTTTATTTGTAGGTATTCATTAGTGTTATTAGTATGATCCTCTTAAAACCCAGGCTGCTATAACAAATACAGGTATGCATTTAAAATACATATAGTCATGCATTTAAGTACTTCTTATTGAGCACCTTCTGTGTGCCAGTCACTGTAATAGGCACTGGGCATATGACAGAACAAATTGGATATGTCATTGTCATCGTGGAGCTGAAGGTCTAGTGAAGTGAATCAATAAAAAAGTAAATTATGAGAAAGCCAAAGTTCACTCATTAATTCTCTCAACAAGCATCACTGAGTGGTTTCTACAGCCCTGACTGAGGAATCAGGATAAGACAATGTTTCTGCCTTCCTTTGAGATCCTCCCTGTCTAGTTCAATGGTATCCTTGACCCTCCTCTCTAGAATTCCTGCCTCCTTTAGAACTTAAGCTTTGTGAGACTTCTCCGATGTATCCCAAGTACCTAGAACAGTGCCTGGCACATAGAAGATGCTCATTAAATATTTATTTATTGAATGGTTCTCAATTCGAGCTAAACACAAGAATCACCTGGCTCCCTCTCAGACCAATTGAACTCAACTTTCTGGATGTGGGGTCTGAGCCTGGGTATTTTTAAAAAGCTCCCCAGAAGGCTGGAGTGAAAATCTCTGATCTAGTGTGAACAAATGAAGAGAAGAGAAATTATGCAACAGAAACCTACAAAGATGACCCATGATGGCACCTGGCTGGAAGTATGAGAACAATAATCAAATGGAGGCTCACATGGAAGAGAAGGAAGAAGGAAACATTTTTTTTCTTTAATTGTTGTCTAAGTGGGGGAGAGGGTTTGGGAGAGGGTGCAAGAAAACCAATCTGAGAACTGGAAACAATCTCACATCAAACAAACATCACAATCTCACATCAAGTCCAAAAAGGACCTGAGAATTCAGAGTTGAGTGTGTACCAGGCAACCAAGAACGTGCTTCATCCACATTGTTGCCCTTGATCTTTGCAACAATCCTATGAAGCAGGTATGATTTATACCCTCTTTTTACAGATGAGAAAACAAGACTCAGAGAAGAGCAAGTGACTTGCATGAGGTCGCCCATACAGGAAAGAGTTGATCTGGAATTAACACCCAGGCTTCTCCAGTCTGTTTCCAGAGCCCAGACCTTTAAGTGCTAGGCCTTCTTTGAGAATCTCAAAAGAAACCATCCATTGTGGGTATAGTAGAAATTTTAATTACTGAAACATTGAGCAACTTTAAACAAATTGAATGTTGGGGAAACCAATTAGGCATTGGCACTATTCATCCAGCAAATATTAATTAAACAACTCTGTGCCTTACACCATGATAGTTTGTATCAACTTATTCGTGGCTACTTCTGACCTCACATGGGAGAGAGTCAATTACAACAGCTTGCCCCACCTACACTCATTTCTAACAGAATCTACCTCTGCTGTGCACACTTGGTATCACATGACTCCTATCCACAGCTGATTGGCTCAGGGGTTGGACACTAACCTACAGACATCTAATCCAAATGCGTGTTGGTAGCCCTGGTTGCCTATCTGGGAAAGACAGTTGGGCATTCTGGTACCTTTCAGTGATAGATTCAAATGTCTCCAAAGGCTTTTGCTCTACCTACCCCTCTTTTCCCTCAATCCTTCTAGCCAGGTGGGGTTCTGCAGGGCTCTGAGACTATTCAGTGTGCTTATCCTAATTAGTCCCCTTACCAGCCAATTTTAGGTTAAATTCATTTTTGGAAGTTCAACAGAGGTGCACTCAAGTTCCTTCAGAAAAAGGGAGTTTGAGGCCAGAACTGGAAGAGTTGTCAGATCAGGACCAGCCGCAGGAACTCTCTTCCAAGCTCCACCTCTTACTGGGTGGGTGACCTGGAGCAGGTTATCTAATTTTCTGTGCCTGAGTTTCCTCAGTAATACAGGAATAAATAATTGTACCTACTTCATAGGGTGGTAATGAAGATCAAGGATAAAATACATACATATTGTGGGGCACATATTAAAGACACAATAAAGTGTTAGCTGTTATTATTATGTATCTCTCTTTGCCCCTATCCCCAA
>NW_007726640.1:290149-293615 GCF_000696425.1 Galeopterus variegatus | reverse complement strand
ATGTTTTCTGCTCCTTCAAAATATTAACTGGCCTATGGAGCATAGAAAGGGAAGGTGGTGTGGAGAAAACCAAGTCTTCATCAAGCTTATGGAAATCCACAGAAAATGTTCAAAATTGAGAAACCAAAAACCAGGTATATAAGCATCTTATTTAGAAATATGCCAGTAAATTTCTGGTGCTATTTTTATTTTTTTAAAACCATGTGAATGCTATTGCTGTGAGATTTTTCAAAATAATTGTTATTGTGGTAAAATATGTCTTAGCCTACTCAGACAGCCATAACAAAATACCATAGATTGGGTGGCTTAAACAGCAGAAATTTATTTCTCACAGTTCTGGAGGCTGAGACATCCAAGATCAAGGTGCTAACATGATTGGGTTTTAGTGAGGGCTCGCTTCCTGCCCTGAAGACAACAGTCTTCTCACTGTATACACATACACAGTGTGCACGCATAGAGAGAGAAAGCAAGCTCTATGGTATCTCTTCTTACAAGGGCACTAATCCCATGATGGGGCCCTACCCTCATGACCTCATCTAACCCCAATGACCTCCTAAAGGCCCCATCTCCAAATACCATCACAGTGGGGGTTAAGGTTTCAACATATGAATTTTGGAGGGACATGAACATTCAGCCCATGGCACTATATATAACTAAAATTTGCCATTTTAACCATTTTCAAGTATATAATTCAGTGGCATTAACTGAACCATATTACATGAATCACAATGTCGTATAAACATCATTGCTATCTATTTCCAGAACTTTTTTATCATCCCAAAGAGAAACTCTGTATCCATTAATCAAAAACTCCCTACTCCTCCCTCTACACACACCCTGGTGACCTCTAATGTACTATAGATTTGTCTATTCTAGGTGATTCATGTGAGTGGAATCATACAATATTGGTTCTTTTCTGTGTGGCTTATTTTCATTAGTACAATGTTTTCAAGGTTCATCCATGTTGTAGCATCGATCAGAATTTCATTCTTTTATATGACTGAATAATATTCCTCTGTATGTATACTGCACATTTAGTTTATTCATTTATCCGTTGATGGACATTTGGATTGTTTCCACCTTTTCCCTATTGTGAAAAATGCTGCTGTAAACATTGGTGTACAAGTATCTACTTGAGTACCTGCTTTCAATTCTTTAGGGTATATAGATAGGAGTGGAATTGCTGGGTCATATGGTAACTCAATGTTTAACTTTTTGAGAATCACCAAACTGTTTTCTACAGCAGTTGCACCATTTTACATTCCTGACAGCAATGCACAAGAATTCCAATTTCTCCACACCCTCCTCAACACTGGTTATTTTTAATTTATTTTTTATAATAGCCATTCTAGTAGTGTGAAGTGTTTTCTCTTTGTGGTTTGATTTGCATTTTCCTAATAACTAATAATGTTGAATATTTTTTCATGTGCTTATTGGCCATTGGTATATCTTCTTTAGAGAACTGTCTGTATAAGCCTTTTGCTCATTTTTTAATTGGGTTGTTTGTTTTTTGCTGTTGAGTTGCAGGAATGTCTTTGATTTTTAAAAAATTAATATATAATAAAAATATTAACTTGGTGTGGCCCTTACTTAACTACATGGCATCCTTACAACTCCTGCTCAGTTATTAATCATGTCAGTTTCCCACCTTCTAAAAGAAGCTTCTGACTGCTGCAGTACATCTTTTCAAACCAGATTATATGAGTTGTGGAGAGTTCCCATGGAAAGTGATTGGCTGCAACTGGGCTCAAGTGACTACCCCTGGACCAATCAGCTGTGGGCTGGGTATATGGAAGCTCCATAACAGAAAACACAACTGCCGAGGTGACAGAGGCTGTGGGTGCGGGATATTCCTAGAAGGTAGAGTGAGAGGGGAAAGCTTTGATTGACATTGATAATACCCTACTCACTAAGGCCTCTGCAAAATTTCCCAGAGTTCTCCAGCCCTCCATAATCCTTCGCCTCCTATCTGTACAGCAGTCTCTAGATTCTTTTTTTTTTTTTTTTTTCCGGTGGCTGGCTGGTACAGGGATCCAAACCTGTGACCTTGATGTTAAAAGGCTGTGCTCTAACCAAGCACTCTCTTCATTCTTAACCAAGCAAGTATTTATTCCTGCTAATCATTATTCAAATTTTGAAGTATATTTTCTGTTGTTGAATAAATGTATGCCTTCTTTCTCTCAGTTACATTGTAAGATCAAGGCAGGGCACCTGTTCTATACCTCCCTCCCACCCTACAAGGAGGCTATCACCCTGCCAAGCTTTTGGCCACTGTGTAATGGTACCAGCTTTGGAGTCAGACAGACTTGGCTCTGTGACTTACTACCTGTGTGACCACAGACAAGTTATTTTACCACTTTGAATCTCAGCTGCACCATGTAAAATAGGGACAACGATACCCACCTACAGGTCTGTTATAAAGATTAAACTAGATAATGAATATACATGTGCATAACCAATTATTATATGGGCCCAAATATATGTCGACCTCCCATTATAAGCAAGATCTGAGATATAATACATAAGCAAGCTTTTGGGGAGAGAGGAATATGGGGAAATGTTGATCACAAAGCTTCAGTTATGCAAATGTGCACAAAGCTTCAGTTATGCAAGATGAATAAATTCTGTAGTTCTAATGTTTAGCATGGTGACTATTGGTAATGATACTGTACTAATACTTGAAATTTGCTAGGAGTAGGTCCTAAGTGTTCTTGTCACACACATGCAAAAATGGTGACTACTATATGTGAAGTGATGAATATGTTAATTAACTTGATTGTGGTGATTATTTCACAATGTATACATATATCAAATCATCAAGTTGTACATCTTAAGTATATACAATATTAAAAAATTAGGAAAAAACTGAGTGAAGGGTATACTGGAACTCTGTTCTATCTTTACAACTCTCCTATAAATCCAAAATTAAAAGTTTAATTTTAAACCCAGCCACATCTAGGCAAGCTGCTACCACCACCACGGGGCCTCACTGGGGTCCTGAGGCACGGAGCGGGGGAAGCTGAACCCAGCTACAATTAGGCAAGCTGTTGCCACCAACCTGGGGCCCTGCCGGGGTCCTGCAGCATGGAGCCAGGAGAAGCCAAACCCAGCTTCAATCAGGTAAAGAGCACACCAAAAACACCATTTCCACATAGGTAGCCAACCATAGCCACTGCAATTGCCATGGCTGCCACAAAAACAGCTAGTCTCTATAATAGCAGTCACAGCCACCCTGCAGATAGCACACCAGACTCTCAACTGTCAGTGGAGACCAAAAAAAAAAGAGGTCCTCCCTCTCCACAAAGCACACTTTGAGTAATAGAAGAAGCATCTGATTTATGATAATAAGGGAGGACTTGATCACACCTGTCTCAGTACCAGACGGATCATCTAGGCAACAAACCAACAGAAGAACAGTTAATCTATCAAATGGAGAGAACAAAATTATGGTTATTGGGGGGGGGGG
>NW_007726640.1:282248-289179 GCF_000696425.1 Galeopterus variegatus | reverse complement strand
GGGGGGGGGGGGCAGGGGGAGAAGAGGGAGGGAGAAGAGGGAGAAGGGGGAGGGAGAAGAGGGAGAAGGGGGAGGGAGAAGGGAGATGGGAAGGGGATGGGGTGATTGGATAAGGGGCATAAAAAATAAGTATGATTTGTAACAATGAATATGCTAATACAATTTTTTTTTAAATAAAAGTTTAATTTTAAAAAAGTGAAGAAAACAAGCTTTTGAGCCAACTTAATATAGTACATTCTATAGCAATAGATAAAAATGTTCAGTGACTGTTAAAAATTTTAATTTATTAATGTGGCTATATACATTTAAAATGGCATATTACATAAACAGTAACTCATTTATAAATATTCCTTTTCTCCATTATATTTATGTGGCTATTTTATTTGAGCCATAGACATACATCTTCAACGGCAGTGCCTTTATCATGCTAGATCTACTTTTTGACTCACTTAACTCAGTTTTTTCCAGAGCATATCATCTTCACTTCCATCTCAGCTGTTTGAGCTATATCACTTTTAAAATTTGCCACTGAGGCTTCCCTAAAAAGTTAAACATTGAATTACTATATGATCTGGCAATTCAATTAAACATTGAATTACTATATGATCTGGCAATTCCACTTTCAACTAAAAGAATTGAAAACAGGGGACTCAACAGTTATTAGTACACCAACATTCATAGCAGCACTATTCACAATAACCAAATGGTGGAAACAACCCAAGTGTCTACCAACAGATGAATGAATAAACAAAATGTGGTATATCTATGCAATGGAACATCATTTGGCCAATAAAAAAAATGAAATTCTGATAGATACTACAACACGGATGAATGTTGAAAACATTATGCTAAGTGAAATATGGCAGCATAAAAGGACAAATATTGTGTGATCACATTCATATGAGGTACCTAAAATAGAACAGTTTTTATAAAGACAGAAAGTAGAACAGAGAATACCAGGGGTTGGGGAGAAAGAAGGAAATTGGGGCTATTGTTTAATGGGTACAGAGTTTCCGCTTGGGGCAATGAAAAAGTTATGGAAATGTGTAGTGGTGATGGCTATACAACATTGTGAGGGTATACTTAATGCCACTGAATTATAGAGTTAAAAATTAGGGCCGGCCTGTGGCTCACTCGGTAGAGTGCGGTGCTGATAACACCAAGGCCCCGGGTTCGGATCCCATATAGGGATGGCCGGTTCGCTCACTGGCTGAGCGTGGTGCTGACAACACCAAGTCAAGGGTTAAGATCCCCTAACCCGTCATCTTTAAAAAAAAAAAATTAAAGGACGTAAAATGGTAAAGCTGCTGTGGAAAACAGTATGGAAATTCCTCAAAAAATTAAAAACAGAATTATCATATGCTGTGGATTAAATGTTCCCCCAAAATTCATTGAAGCTTGATCCCCATTGTAAGGGTATTAAGAGAGTGGGAAACCAGACTATGGCAGTGTTTAAAGGTGGGACCTTAAAGAGGTGATTGGATCATGATGCCTATGCCTTGTGAATGGATTAATCTGTTCGTGGAGTAATGGGTTAATGGTTCAGTGGGCTGTCATGGGAATGGCACTCGTGGCTTTATAAGGAGAGTACATAAAAGAGCTCTTGCCAGCCTCTTCATGTGATACCCTGAGCTGCCACAGGACTCTGTACAGAGTCCCCATCAAGAAAACCCTCACTACTGGCTGGCTGGTTAGCTCAGGTGGTTAGAGCACAGCCTTTTAACACCACAGTCAAGGGTTCAGTTCCCCATACAAACCAGCTGCTCCACTCCCCCCTGCCCAAAGAAAAAGAAAGGAAAGTCCTCACCAGATGCACCCCTGGCCTTTGGACTTCAAAGACTCCAAAATTGTAAGAAAGAAATTTCATTTCCTTGTAAATTAACCAGTTGCAGATATTCTGTCATAAGCAACAGAAAATGGACTAATATACCATATGATCCAACAATCCCCCTACTTGGTATATATTCCAAAGAATTGAAAACAGGATCTTGATGGGATATTTGCACACCTGTGTTCACTGCTGCATTATTCACAATGGCCAAGAGGTGGAAGCAATCTAATGTCTATCGATGTATGAATGGATAAAGAAAATGTAGAATATACTTACAATGGAATATTATTTGGCCTTTAAGAAGAAGGAAATCCTTTCATACACTACATCATGGATAAAACTTGAGGTCATGTTGCTAAGTAAAATAAGCCAGTCACAAAAAGACAAATACTATATGATTTCCCTTACATGAGGTATGAAAAGTAGTCAAACATAGAGACAGAAAGTAGAATGTGGTTATCAGGGGCTGAGGAGAGGGGTGAATGGGGAATTGTTCCATAGGTAAAGAATTTAAGTTTTTCAGGGTGAAAAAGTTGTACAGAACTGTTGCATAACAATGTGCATATAATTAACACTACTATAGTGTACACTTAAAAATGGTTAAAATGGTCACTGGCCGGTTAGCTCAGTTGGTTAGAGCATGGTGTTGTAACACCAAGGTCAAGGGTTTGGATCTCTGTACTGGTCAGCTGCCAAAAAAAAAAAAGTGCTTAAGAAGGTAAAGTTGATATTACGTGTTTTTTACTATAAAAAAATGATTAAAGGGTAATTTCATGTTCTGTTTATTTTACCACAATTAAAATAATAGCCACTGAAAATGTTAAGCCAACCCATGAGCACCATTCCAGAAAACATGAAGACAGTTGCTTTCCTCAGTTGTGTGTATTTGTATTTGTCATTGCCACAACTTAACCACTTATCGTATCATTTTTTTAAAGTGATTTTTTAAAAAGACTTGGCTTACAATAACTTTAGACCCCTGCAATGTGAGGTCATATGCCCAGGAATAATAACTAAATCAATTTCATTAATTAATCTATAACTAAACCATTTCATTGTCCACCTTGAAAAAAATACTAATTTCATTAGATAACCTCTCAATATCCAAAAGTAAGCAGATTATAATTTCAGCTATTAGATGTTCCTTAAAATAAAGAGCTGACATACACCTTGTAATGTGATTTTGTAAGGTCTCAAATATAAGATTTCTCCTTCCTTATATTATAGAATTTTTTCTTTTATTATAAAATTTCCTTCAAAATAGGGAAATGGAGATTTCCTAAATTTAGTATCTTCCCTCAAATACTTGCTAGGTAATTATTCCACCCATTTTCTAGCCCACTTTCACCTGGAGTTTTCATGAAACTGCAGAAGCAAAAAATGGACCTGAAAAGTCAGAAAGTTGGGCCGGCCCGGTGGCGCACTGCTACAGTGCGCCGCTTGGGAGTGCAGTGGCGCTCCCGCCGAGGGTTCGGATCACACATACAGACCGNGATACAAACATCCTAAATAAACTAGTAACAAATTGAATCTAAGAATGTATATTAAAAATTTTGAGAGTAGATTTTAAGTGTTGTCACCACAAAAAAATGATATGTGAAGTAATGCACATGTTAAATAGTTCAACTTATCCTTTCCACAATGTACACGTATTTCAAAATAACACTTTGGGGCCGGCCCGGTGGCGCACTGCTACAGTGCGCCGCTTGGGAGTGCAGTGGCGCTCCCGCCGAGGGTTCGGATCACACATACAGACCGGCGGCTCACTGGCTGAGCGAGGTGTGGACGCAACACCGAGGGTTGCGATCCCATTGCCGGTCACGAAAAAAGACAAAAAGGAAAAAAAAAAAGTCAGAAAGTAAATCAGAACTATTTTGGAAAGAAAATTTCTTAGGCTGTGGGAATAACCTTGAACAAAGAATTCACTTCTGATTCACTGTCATACCCCTCACTACACTCAACCCCAGAGTTTTGCATTGTGGGCACTCAATAAATAGTTAAGCTATCTGTTAAGTTGAATTAAACTACTAAACTGTTTGTTAAACTGAATTTAAACTTTTGTCAAACTGAATTGAAACAAACTGATCTCTCATCTGGGTAGGGAGGGATCCAGGATCTATTTTAATCTGTGAAAAGCAGGGATAATGGTGTACATCAAGGTTGCAAGTTGGAGGTCCATAAGTAGGGTGACCAACTCACCTTGGTTTGCCCAGAACTTTCCTAGTTTTAGCACAGAAAGTTCCACATCCTGGGAAACCCCTCAGTCCCAAGCAAACCTTGACATTTGGTCACCTTGTGACCATAAGCCAAATCTGGTATAAAGGTGTGTTTTGAGTAGTCTGAAGGGTTAGAAAGAATTACTTTTAAATTTAAGAGTTAAAACTATAAAATTCTTAAAAGAAAGTATTGGAGTAGACCTTCATGACTTTGCATTAGGCAATGGTTTCTTAGACATGACATCAAAAGCACAAGCAATGAAAGAAAAAACTAGATACACTGGACTATACCAAAGTTAAAAATTTCTATATTGCATAGGATACCATAAAAAAATGAATAGATAATCCACAGAATAGAAGAAAATATTTGCAAATTGTTTATCTGATAAAAGCCTTGCATTCAAAATATATAAACAACTCTTGCAACTCAATAATGAAAAGACAAATAACCCAATTTAAAAATGGGCAAAGGATCTGAATAAACATTTCTCCAAAGATATATAAATAATCAATAAGCACCTGAAAGAATGCTCAACATCACTAGTCACTTGGAAAATGCAAATCAAAACCACAGTGAGATATCACTTTAAACCCACGAGAATGGTTAGAATAAAAAAGACAGACAATAACTAGTGTTGGCAAGAATGTGGAGAAATAGAAATCCCTGTACACAGTTAGTGGGAATGTAAAATAGTGCAGCTATTATGGAAAACAGCTTGGCAATTCCTCAAAAGTTAAAAATAGACTTACCATATGACCTAGCAATCCCAATCTGTGGTATATACCTAAGAGATAAAAACACTCCACACAAAATTTGTTCACTAGCTGGCCGGTTTGCTCAGTTGTTAGAGTGCAGTCTTGTAACACCAAGGTCAAGGATTCGGTTCCCTGTTCTGGTCAGCTGCAAAAAAAAGAAAAATTGTACACAATTGCTCATAGCATCATTATTCCTAATGCCAAAAATTGTTCATCAACTGATATAAATGAATACACAAAATGTGGTATATTCATACAATGGAATACTACTTGGCAATAAAATGAAATCCAGCTGCAAAAAAAAGAAAAATTGTACACAATTGCTCATAGCATCATTATTCCTAATGCCAAAAATTGTTCATCAACTGATATGAATGAATACACAAAATGTGGTATATTCATACAATGGAATACTACTTGGCAATAAAATGAAATGAAGTACTGATTCATGCTATAACACAGATGAACCTTTAAGACATTGTGTTAAGTGAAACAATGCAGACACAGAAGGCCACATATTGTGTGATTTTATTTATATGAAATGCCCAAAACAGGCAAATTCACAGGGACCGAAAGTAGATTAGTTGTTGCTAAGAGTGGGGGTGGAGATGGGGAATGGGTATTGACTGCTAATGCATGTGGGGTTTCTTCTAGAGGGGAGAAATGTTCTAAAATTAGATGTGATAGTTGCACAACCCTGTGAATATACTAAAAAATGGAATTGTACACTTTAAATGGGTGAATTGATAGTATGTGAATTATAAATCAATAAAGCTGTTTTTTTCAAAATAATTACTTTTAAAGTTAATTTCCAACATTTAAAGTGAGAGATTTCACATAAGAGGACTATCAGCATCTTGGGGAAAAAGGGAGCAGTGTTCCTCCACTGGGCCTGACTTTCTGTCCAGACACAGCAGCTGAGGCCTCGCAGCAGTCTGCCCCAGACTGTCCAGACTGTAGCCAGCCCACAGCCAGCTTTGTGCCTGGATATTCCCTGCCTCCTCTAGGGAGGCCTTTCAAGGGCACCCCCTGAAAAGTGGGAGCACAGTACTTAGTACAGAGTAAGCGCTAAAAAAAATACCTTAGAGAATTAATTGCTATATTTTTTCTTATATTTCTTGGAAACATTGTTATATTTTTCTGAAGCAGTGGTTCTATCTTTGAGTATGTGACAGCATTCACCAGAGAGCTGTTAAACCACTGATCACTGGGCCCCCCCCACCCCCAGAGTTTCTAACTCATCAGTACTAGGATGAAGCCTGAGAGTTTTCATTTCTAACAAGTTCCCAGGCGATGCTTCTAGTTGAAACCACACTGAGAACCCCTCTTCTAAAGTTATGTCTGAACTAGATTATTGGCCAAGAAAAATATAGCCCATGTTCATTTATATCTCTGATCTTTGAGACACCCTTGAGTGGATAGAAATATTGTAAAGGCAGCTGCCTACAGCCAACCACATTACCCATCTGTCTGGAAAATGGGGACATGCCAAAAGCCAGATGGGTTTTATTTCACACCAGAGCAATGCATCACGATTTCCTCCCCTTGGATTCTTAAAACAAAAGTGAATATTTTAAAATAGAGGCCAGAATAGACTGACAAGCTGCGCCTTAGCCTGAAATACTTAAAATAAAAACTATTTGCTATGTACAAGCAGTTTCCCAAACAACTGTGTTCTAAATCCTATTTTTTGTCAAGACAATATTCTACTAGTTATGAAAATGGCACTTAATTTTTTTTTAAAAAAGGAAGCCCGTGAATTTAAATTCATTACAAGATTTGTTTTGTTTTCTTTGGAACTTAAATCTTATCCGATTAAGTAAACTGAAAAGGGAAAAATAAATCTTTGGTGGTAGTCCCCCGATCTGCTAGCCGGTGGGTTGGTATTTCCATCTAGAGTCACTCCCAGGTCACCGGCACTGTGCTGGGGTCTATTAAGTACCTCCTGACTTTGCCACAGAAGCCAGCAGAAAGGCATCTTGGCTAGGAGGTTAAGACCTTGTTAAACAATGTAAAAGTGTACAATTTTAAACCATTCCTTTGTTGCATATTTTATTGCTCCATAAAATACAAGATGTCTAATCAATGAGAAAAGAGAGACGTAAAGAGGACAGAGAGAACAACTATG